>NC_136958.1:45176304-45179562 GCF_032717465.1 Coenobita brevimanus | reverse complement strand
ATAACAATGATGATACAAATGATAATAATAATAATAATAATAATAATAATAATAATGATGATGATGATGATCATACAAATGATAATAATAATAATAATAATAATAATAATAATAATGATGATGATGATGATACAATGATGATGATAATAATAATAATAATAATAATAATGATGATGATGATGATGATACAAATGATAATAATAATAATAATAATAATAATAATAATAATAATTATAATAATGATGATGATGATGATGATGATACAAATGATAATAATAATAATAATAATAATGATGCAAATGATAATAATAATAATAATAATAATAATGGTGATGATGATACAAATGATAATAATAATAATAATAATAATAATAATAATAATGATGATGATACAAATGATAATAATAATAATAATAATAATAATAATAATAATAATGATGATGATCATGATACAAATGATAATAATAATAATAATAATAATAATAATGATGATGATGATACAAATGATAATAATAATAATAATAATAATAATAATAAATAATAATAATAATAATAATGATGATGATAAAAATGATAATAATAATAATAATAATAATAATGATGATGATGATGATACAAATGATAATAATAATAATAATAATAATAATAATAATAATGATGATGATGATGATACAAATGATAATAATAATAATAATAATAATAATAATAATAATAATAATAATAATAATAATGATGATGATACAAATGATAATAATAATAATAATAATAATAATAATAATAATAATGATGATGATGATACAAATGATAATAATAATAATAATAATAATAATGATAATGATGATACAAATGATAATAATAATAATAATAATAATAATAATAATCATAATGATGATGATGATCATACAAATGATGATAATAATAACAATAATAACAATAATGATGATACAAATGATAACAATAATAATAATAATAATAATCATGATGATGATGATGATGATGATGATACAAATGATAATAATAATAATAATAATAATAATAATAATAATGATGATACAAATGATAATAATAATAATAATAATAATAATAATAATAATAATGATGATGATGATGATACAAATGATATTAATAATAATAATAATAATAATAATAATGATGATGATGATGATTATATAAATGATAATAATAATAATAATAATAATAATAATAATGATGATGATACAAATGATAATAATAATAATAATAATAATAATAATAATAATAATAATAATGATGATACAAATGATAATAATAATAATAATAATAATGATGATGATGATAAAAATGATAATAATAATAATAATAATAATAATAATAATAATGATGATGATGATGATACAAATGATAATAATAATAATAATAATAATAATAATAATAATGATCATGATGATGATACAAATGATAATAATAATAATAATAATAATAATAATAATGATGATGATGATACAAATGATAATAATAATAATAATAATAATAATAATAATAATGATGATGATGATGATGATACAAATGATAATAATAATAATAATAATGATAATGATGATGATACAAATGATAATAATAATAATAATAATAATAATAATAATAATGATGATACAAATGATAATAATAATAATAATAATAATAATAATAATGATGATACAAATGATAATAATAATAATAATAATAATAATAATAAAAATCGAACCAACGTGCCTAAGGAAAAGAACCAAAAAAGGAAGGCTCTCCCCCACCCACCACACCCACCCAGGAAAAAAGGCAGGAAAAAGACAGGAGAAAGAAAAAAGACAGGAGAAAGATAGGAGAATGATAGGAGAAAGACAGGAAAAAGATAGGAAAAAGACAGGAGAAAGACAGGAAAAAGATAGGAAAGACAGGAAAAAGATAGGAGAAAGACAGGAGAAAGATAGGACAAAGATAGGAAAAAGACAGGAAAAAGATAGGAGAAAGATAGGAAAAAGACAGGAAAAAGATAGGAGAAAGATAGGAAAAAGACAGGAGAAAGATAGGAGAAAGATAGGAAAAAGATAGGAAAAAGACAGGAAAAAGATAGGAGAAAGATAGGAAAAAGACAGGAAAAAGATAGGAGAAAGACAGGAGAAAGATAGGAAAAAGGCAGGAGAAAGATAGGAGAAAGAAAAAAGATAGGAAAAAGATAGGAAAAAGGCAGGAGAAAGATAGGAAAAAGACAGGAAAAAGATAGGAGAAAGACAGGAGAAAGATAGGAAAAAGTTAGGAGAAAGACAGGAGAAAGATAGGAAAAAGACAGGAAAAAGACAGGAAAAAGACAGGAGAAAGATAGGAAAAAGACAGGAGAAAGATAGGAGAAAGACAGGAGAAAGACAGGAAAAAGATAGGAAAAAGACAGGAAAAAGACAGGAGAAAGATAGGAGAAAGACAGGAAAAAGACAGGAGAAAGATAGGAAAAAGATAGGAAAAAGACAGGAAAAAGACAGGAAAAAGACAGGAAAAAGACAGGAGAAAGATAGGAAAAAGATAGGAAAAAGATAGGAAAAAGACAGGAAAAAGACAGGAAAAAGACAGGAGAAAGATAGGAAAAAGACAGGAAAAAGACAGGAGAAAGATAGGAGAAAGACAGGAGAAAGACAGGAAAAAGATAGGAAAAAGACAGGAAAAAGACAGGAGAAAGATAGGAGAAAGACAGGAAAAAGATAGGAGAAAGATAGGAGAAAGATAGGAAAAAGTCAGGAAAAAGACATGAAAAATGGAATGAAAATTATATAGGAAAGGAAGAAGTGAAAATGAGAGAGAGAGAGAGAGAGAGAGAGAGAGAGAGAGAGAGAGAGAGAGAGAGAGAAAGAGAGACGAAGGGAGGCAAGGGTGAGGGAGGGGAAGGGGGGTGAGGGAGGGGAAGGGAGGTAAGAGGGAGGGGGAAGTGGGTGAGGGAGAGCCAGGAGGGACGTATAGAATGAAGACATATCCTGCTTCTGGGCTGGGGGAGGGGGAGGGAGGGAGGGGAGGGGGAGGTACCAGGTTAGGGAAAGGGGGAGGGGAAGGTTGGAGAGAGAGAGAGAGAGAGAGAGAGGGGGGGGTAAGGTAAATGTGAGAAAGTGTGAAACAGAAGCGGATGTGATGGTAATTTTGGACCACACACACACACACACACACACACACACACACACATACACACACAAACACACACACACATACACACACACACACACACACACACACATACACACACACACACACACACACACA
>NC_136958.1:45043804-45161304 GCF_032717465.1 Coenobita brevimanus | reverse complement strand
TTCTCCTTTCTTTCTTCCAATTCTTCTTTCTCCTTTCTTTCTTCCAATTCTTCTTTCTCCTTTCCTTCTTCCAATTCTTCTTTCTCCTTTCTTTCTTCCAATTCTTCTTTCTCCTTTCTTTCTTCCAATTCTTCTTTCTCCTTTCTTTCTTCCAATTCTTCTTTCTCCTTTCTTTCTTCCAATTCTTCTTTCTCCTTTCCTTCTTCCAATTCTTCTTTCTCCTTTCTTTCTTCCAATTCTTCTTTCTCCTTTCCTTCTTCCAATTCTTCTTTCTCCTTTCTTTCTTCCAATTCTTCTTTCTCCTTTCTTTCTTCCAATTCTTCTTTCTCCTTTCCTTCTTCCAATTCTTCTTTCTCCTTTCTTTCTTCCAATTCTTCTTTCTCCTTTCCTTCTTCCAATTCTTCTTTCTTCCATTTTTCTCTTTTCTTCCACTTCTTTTTCCTCTCCTTTTTTTAATTTCCTTTTTTCCCATTTCTTCTTTCTCATCATTTCTTCCTTTATTCCATTTCTTGTTTCTCCTGTCACCTTTATTCCATTTCTTCTTTCTCCTTTCTTCTATTTTCTCCTTTCTTTCTCCTTTCTTTCTGTCATTTCTTCTCTCCTTTCTCCTCTCTGTCTTCTTTCTTCTTTCTCTCGCATTTCTTTTTTCTTGAATGAAGTACAAACTCTAGAATGAATGAATTTAAAGGTCTGCAACGTAAACAATGCCGTAACGGGTAAATTTAAAAACAATTATGAATGAACATAACGTAAACAGATGGTGAGAAAACATGAATGACAACAAAACCTCTATTTGTAGCCTAAATCGCTTCAAACTCACATTTAACTCACCTCAGAAGCGTTTATGTATATCTTACCACATCATTACAAACTGTAGAAGCATTAATGTAAAGTAATAAAGCGGAAATATGTTAAAATAAGCACTTTGAGAACGTGTGTTTTGAATGGACCGCACACCAATTCGTATTGCCATATGGTTATATTTGCATGCATGTTGATTCGCAAAAAGTTAGTATTTTTGAACATCTGGACAAAAAAAGACATATTAGTGTTGTTGGGCATTATGTTATAGAAGAACTAGTATGAACTCCTCTCTCAGTATATTTGAATAGCACCGAAATTTCAAAATAATAATATTACTAGAAATGTCCGGTAACTTCTCGGGCTCGCTAACATCTCTGGGCTAAGCCGAGTTTATTATTTTTTAGCCAATTTTTTTAGATATAGTGGTGTGATATTGCAAAAAAACCCTTAAGCCGTTGCGGACAATAATTGTTGGCTATATTTTATATGCTATAAGAGATATATAACTGCCTTTCTCGTTGAAGAAATAATAGCACAGATTTATTTTCCTGTCGACCTCTTGCATGTTACTGGTGCTGCTCTGCGACAAAATTTCTTTAGACTAATTTATCTTTAAAACATTTTTTTTTTACACATATATGGGATTCACAAGGCATAAAATCTTATTTCAGTGAGGATGCTGACTGGTTGTAGAATTTATATTAGGAAGGAAGTTTGTGAATTTGCTATATTAATTTGGAAATAATTGGGCGAATTTCTTCTGTTTGCTGTATTTAGCATGTTTTCTATTCATCATACGATTCTCCCACGAACCCGGAACCTCAGTTTGCCTCCCTAACGACGGGAGGGAGGGTGTATTATCGGTGTGGGACGTTCATACTAAGTAGTAGAGGCTTTGCAACACCTCTTCCATAAGAATTTAGTTTCTTCATTAATCCTGAATAAAATCTTGTCTGTTTCTGATCCAAATAGAAGCTATAGGCCTTAACGTTTGTATTTTTCTTTAGGGTACGTGTCTGTTTAGTGCCTCGCGCGGCGATGACAGGCAGGCAATGTGATGGAGGTGACATTGTAAGGTGCTGCCCTCACGCGGCGATGACGATTGATCATTGGACGATGCGATGCGTTGACACACAGTCGCTTCTCTACCGCGGGGGTGTTGGGGGTAGACGATGTTTGCCAGCGGGGAGGTTGATTGATTTGAAGGGCAGAGAAGGGAATGACCTACGACAGGAAAGGGTACGAGAGAGGGATGGAGGAGGAAGAGAGGTAATAAAGAGAGAAGTGGAAAGAGGAGGAAGTCGGGAGAGGACCAATGACAGAGAGACGGGGGGGGGGATTGGAGTTTTTTTTTTATTTATTAGGGATGAATTACAAACACCTTAAAACAGATCAACCATATTTAGCCACACACACACACACACACACACACACACACACACACACACACAGAAAGTTAAATGGTCGAAGCAAAAAGGGAGAGAGAGAAAAAACACGGCAGCGAATATCTATGGCGTGAAATTGCAACTGACCGCTGTCCTTTCCTCCCTACCACCCCCACTGTACTGTTTGTTTACATCTGACGGTCTATCTGTTCATCTATCTATCTATTGCCAGAAGCCTTAATTCCCTAAGAGGTGGCCACAAACAAATCGCCTCCATGTCGCCCTGTCCCCCGCCATTTCACTGCCCTGGTCCCAGCTCACACCCCCCTCTCTCTTATACCTCTCCACTCCATCCCTCCATCTCATCCTTGGCCTCCCCCTCCCTCTGGCTGCCCCATCTGCCACCACAGTCACTGCCACAGCTACCTTCATTCCTTACTACCCCTACCAAAACCACCACTACCACTACCTTTGCCTACCACAACTACCAGAAGCACCACCACCACCACCACCACCACCACCACAAGCCTAAACACCCGGGTAATTCAAACGTGTCCCAGCCGCGGGTTCACATCATTAGCCAACAGCAAAAATCAGAGAGAGAGAGAGAGAGAGAGAGAGAGAGAGTGGCCAACTCTATTCCTGGCCGCCTGGTGAAGGAGCGAGGACCTGACTGCTGTTGTTGTTGTTGTTGTTGTTTATTGAATATCTCCGCCTATAGAGGAGACCGAGACTTGATTATGGCCTGGTCGGTGTGTGTGGTCGGACAGGAGGTAGTAAGAAGAGGGAAAATAGAAAGTTAAGAATTGAAGTAATAAAGGGGTGAGCGTTATTTAGGTGCAGCATCTAAGACACACTGAGGTGGTTTGGCCATGTGGAGAGGATGGAGAGTGAGAGACTGACGAGGAGAGTGTATGTGAGTGAGGTGGAGGGGGAGAGAGGGAGGGGGAGGCCAAAGATGAGATGGAGGGATGGAGTGGAGAGGTATATGAGAGAGGAGGGTGTGAGTTGGGAGTAGGACAGTGAAATGGCGGGGAACAGGGCGGCGTGGAGGCGATTTGTTTGTGGCCACTCCGTATGGGATGAAGGCGTTTGGCAATAGATGGACAGCTGGAAGACGTGACGAGGGGGCAGGGTGGCGGAGGGTTCAGTGGGTGGGATGTGTGGGTTGGGGTAGATTCTGCCGCTCTGAGTAGTTCGGTTGCAGGGCATTTTAGTAGATAATGTAGTAGGGGAAAAGGAGAGTTTGCGTTGCAGTGTTTGCAGTTTTGGTATTGTTCGTCGATTATATTGGGAAGGGGGCGATGTTCTAGCCGTAACCTTCGCATCAGTGAATGAGTGTAGTTGTTTTCTTGTCTGGGATATGCTTGGTTGAAGGCTGATGCTTTGTTTAATATTTTCTTTTTGATTTGTGAGACACACACCCCTGCACATTGCTACACTTCCACACAGCCACACCTCACAAAGTCTCCAAAGTCACTTGCAGTAGAATATGATACAGAAGACCCTGGTTGTGTTACGATTACTAACCCAATTAATGCTAGATCACAGTTTTTTATTTTATTCTTACTATCTCAAGACGATTTTATTTAATACTAAAGATCTGTGGCAGTGAAGGTTAACTAAGATATTATTCCTTTCGCAGGGGTGACGAACGGCCAGTAACAGGAGCAGCCAACAGAGAGCTATGTGGCATTTCTTTACTGCAGTGTGTCACCATATCCCGCCCCACACCACCACACATCCCCGCCAGTCCCTCTCTACTCACCAGTCTTCGAAACGACCTAACATTGTCTTTCCAAAGCCACGAAGTGTAGATGTTGATACAAATAAACGTGAAATACAATTATGTCTGAGTTTCTCTCCTAACCTGAGCATGTCATCAAAAAAATAACCCCAATCTTGTAAAATGACCTTCTTTTAATATTAACAGGCTTAAATATTAGCCGTAAATAACAAGTATAATTAGATAAGCATCCTGTGAAAATTCTCTGAGTACATAATTGGAGAACTGAGGACACCAGAATTTAGGACAAACCAAAGAAAAGCCGGCGAACTCAGGCATGACCAAAAGCACCCCACATGGCCTCCCTAGCATTGGAGTACTGGATATGTTGGTACTCCACTATCTGTGTTAGTCATGGAGGCTCAGTAGTACCCTTAAGACAAACTACTATATGAAAATCTGGTTGGAAAATGAGAAAGCTTTGAAGTGCATTGACACCGAGAGTTGAAATAATGCTCAAAATGTCGTCTATTGTATTGAAAGGAACCGATCAAGCCAGTCACTACTCAGATGCCGTAACTATACCGGACAGCGCTAGCCTGAAGGATCCACTGTATTCGTCAGTTAAATCTGGAATGCAGATCTCTCAAACTTCTGCTTCTACTACTACTACTACTACTACTACAACTAATAGTGATGATGATGAAAATAATAATAACAGTAAATTCCCAGCACAAAAGTAGTCAAGATACAGAGGGTTCGCAGTACCTACATCACTCCAAAATCTCCTTACCTAAAGGCTCGTGGCCAGTGAAGTGCAATATTTTCGCACAATAGGACAAAATTAGTTCACGTTTGAGCACACTGTACGTAGAATGAATAAAATGTTAGTTTATGGAATACAGGAGTCTGCCACATCTCTTCATTCGGGGAAAAAATGGTTAAAGGAAAAAACTCAGGCAGAGGCGAACAGGAGAAGGCTGTGGTATCAGACTGTTGCAGTACCATCGATGTTTTCACTGCCTTTTCCTCTCATATACAGAATGAAACCAAAGCTTTAGTAATTCCTAAATACGCACATCATTGTTAACTGACGTGATCTGGTACGAGTATGGCTGAAAACAAAATGTGTAATGACAAAAGCGACCAGAAAACAGCAATCGTTTTTTCTGCTACCCGGGGGTGTTATTACAGCCAACCGAGAAAGCCCGATGAAGCCACGTGTTTGGCCAGGTTTATATATCTGTCTATCAGTCTGCCTCCCTACCTGTCTACCTGCCTGCCTGTCTGTCTGCCTTTGTCTTCCTGCCTGTCTGTTAGCAAAATTATCGGAAAAAGTCAGCAAATTATCCTATTCTTTATTTAGATTTTGAATAAACCATTCCGTACAAGCCCTTTCTATTTGGGGAACGTTGTCGCTGGAAGCTGAGCAGGAAGAGTCAGCGGACACTGACTAATTTTTCGCAGTTACCCATCCATTTTAATGGTTTTCCCTGAACAGAAAGCCCAGCCCGACTTAGGCTGTGGTGTCACAAAAGGTGCGCGGGGAAGTCAAGCGTGCGGACCATCTCTGTCACTAGACTTTGATTTAGGTTAGTATGAAGTAATTCGATATTTACAGCATTCAGTAAAAGGTCAGGATTACAAGACAAGGATAAAGGTTCGGCCACCCATCATGTCCGAGACAGAGAGTCATCAGTTTCGAAGCATTGTGACGAAGAAACAATAAACAGTAGGTCAGAGGTAGACTCCGTGGAGAGAGTGCGTCAGTACATCACGTCTACACAATTATTTTAATTTCTGTTACCATACTCTAAAGTCACAGGTGTTTATTGATAAAGGGGACTGGATTTTGAACCGCTTGTGAGGCACGAGTGTTGTTGGCGTCACTTCATAAGCTGGTGGTTAGATTTTGCTGGATTTTCCCGCCATTGTCCTCTTGCCTGTGATCTCGCCTTGTTCCCGCTGCACCCTCCAAAGGTATGCTGTTTGACTTTTACTACAGTCGCGGCGCACGACTCTGAGGTTGTCATTATCGTACCCTGGCAACTTACCATTCAAAAGTGCGACCGATTTCGTATCATATTATGCACGAATCAAAATATTAACCACGAATATATTATACACGAATGTTATTATTATACACGAGCATATTATACACGAATCACATGCGTCTCATATAATACACGAAATCAGACGTACTTTTGAATGGTAGTTGCCAGGCCACGAGAATATCCACCTCAGAGTCGCGCGCCACGACTATAATTCTGTACTCGTTTTACTCTAACTTGGCTCAAATTTTCCATCCCTCCAACCTGAATGCTGAGTTGTAGCAATAGATTAATGCTAGAAAACGTAAGTCACAAAAAAGTGGTATGGAAAGGGAGCCGTAGCGTTGTTCGTCTCTTCCAATGATCCATGTGAAGTAAGCTGCAAAAGGACGAAAATTTGGGTCATTTACAATGAAAAAATAATATACTGCGTGATACAATGATAATCTAGGACGTTGTGGAGAGTTGAGAAGTTTGTGGTTTGCAATAGAGGGACAGGAAGACAGAGACAGACAGACGAAGGGTAAGGAGACAGACAGAGGAGACGAAGCGTCGCGTTATTATGAGTGTAGTTGACTTCATAGAACATTGCATTATAGTTGTGCCCAAACTTTAATAGCACGTCTTCTTATGTATAACCAAAGTCGTTTGACGTGTAGTGAACTAACACACACACACACACACACACACACACACACACACACACACATGCAACTACATCAAACCGTTCATGCCTTACTCCACCGTGAACACAACACATCCACATAACCACACACAACCACATACTCGTATAACCACACACACACACACACACACACACACACACACATACATAACCAGACACAACTACATACTCGTATAACCACACACACACACACACACACACACACACACACACACACACACAACGACATACTCGTATAACCACACACACACACACACACACACACACACACACACACACACATACATAACCACACACAACGACATACTCGTATAACCACACACACACACACACACACACACACACACACACATAACCACACAACGACATACTCGTATAACCACACACACACACACACACACACACACACACACACACACACACCGCTCGCTGGTGCAGTGGTAACGTTCTCGCTTGCCAACTGGTGGACGGGAGTTCGCGCCTCGCTCAGGTTGCGAAAAGTTTCACTGACGAAGTGGGTGGTTACTGTCCCCCTTGAGCAAAGGGATGAGTGTGTGCATGTGTGAAGGTCACAGCCTTGCCCTTAGATCGGACTATATGAGCTCTCAGCTCCCTTCCGGGAGGGTAAAAGCTGACGATCACGACCATCAGGTGATCCTGACCGACCCGGTGAATTACACATAACCACACACAACGACATACTCGTATAACCACACACACACACACACACACACACACACACACACACTGCAACCACATCAAACCGAACACCCCTTACCCCACCGAACACACAACACATCCACATACCTAACCACACACACACACACACACACACACACACACACACACATAACCACACACAACCACATATTCGTATAGCCACACACACACACACACACACACACACACACACACATACACACACACAAGTATTCTATGATGGGCCTTGCTGATAGAGGTGTGTGTGTGTGTGTGTGTGTGTGTGGTGAGGTAGGCAGGTTGCCATGGTAACACAGATGCCCTGCACCAGCCAAGCTAACACCATACGTATTGCCCACTGAGTCTCGCACTTTATATAAAACATCTCTGTACTCATATCTGATCCCAATATTGCAGTTTTTTTTTTTCATCACAATACTGTAAAACATACTTGAACTTGATTTTTGAAAATGATCCATGAATATTAAAGTTTTCTGTGGCAAGAAATGAAGAAGGTGTTTGGTGGTGGGGTGGAGTGGGTGTCTAGCGGTGCATTGTGGTGAGACACATACACTCACAGGCACATAATTACACAAACTTACACACACACACACACACACACACACACACACACGTACAAATACACACACGTACACTGAGGAAGGGTGAGGCAGAGACTGGCAGGGAGAGGCAGAAACGGGTGGGAAAAAGCAGGGAGAGGGAGGCAGAGCCAGGGTGAGGCAGGGAAAAGCACTGTAGTGAATATAATGTGTCTGTTTTTGTCTTTAGCTGTAGGCAATGACGGAGAGAGAGAGAGAGAGAGAGAGAGAGAGGGGGGGGGAGAGGGGATCACACACACGTTTCGATCCAGAAAAGCTGGACAAACCTTAGCAGAAAAAATTATATCTTGGCCATAAGAAGGGATTTTTTTCATGAGTTTTTTTTTTTTTTTAATACATACAAGATTGTGAACAGGCATAAGAGTAACTACGTATACACACACACACACACACACACACACACACTCGGTTCAAGGTCGGCGGATTAGCGAATTGGCGTGTATGGGGGCAGGGAAGGGGGGATGGGGAGGGCAGCCTGGCAGGTGCTATGAAGAGGGTAAACGGGATGGGGGGTGGGGGGGATGGGGGAAAGGTGTCGTGAACGAAGAGTGACGGACAAGCCGGGGAAAAAAGAAAATATGACATTTGCCTCGCCTCACCTGTCCAGGTTTCTCTGTCCATGACATAATTCTTCTTTGGTTTCTTTTATAATTTTTGCATATATATCGTCCGGACCTGGCGATTTTTGAGGTTTTAACTTATTAATTTCTTTCAATACGTCCTCCTTACTAATGGTTATTTTACTAAGAATATTTTCCGTATTCTCATCGTAAATATTTGCTGCTTGAGGGACCAGGTCTAGATTTTCCTTGGCGAATACTGATATGAAATAATTATTTAGGATGGAGCACATTTCTTTGTCTTCACTGGTAATGTCACCTGATTCTGTTCTGAGTGGTCCTATCCTATCTTTATTTTTCGTACGGTACAATTGATAAAAACCCTTGGGGAGATGAAAGGGGGAAAGGAGGTAGGATACAGGAAAGAACACAGACGACATAAGAAAGAGGAAGTGTAAGGAGATGTCGAAAAGAGAAGAAGAGGGAAAGAAATACACGGGGAAAAGGGAAAGAAGGGAGAGAAAGAGAAGTGAGAAAGAAAAGAGAAAAACTTGAAAGAAAAGATAAAGGGAAAGGAGAGAGGAGAGGAAAGGAGAGAGGAGAGGAAAGAAGACACGAAAGTGGGAGGAGAGAAGAGGAAGAGAGGAGAAACCAAGAAAAGAGAAGGGTGGTGAGAAAATTGATTGAGGTGTAAAGTGGGGAAGCGATTAGAGAGAGAGAGAAAGGAAGGGGAGAGAGGGTTGTGGGGGGGTAAGGATTACAGGAGAGAGAGAGAGAGAGAGAGAGAGAGAGAGAGAGAGAGAGGAGAGAGAGGGGGGGGTGAAACAAATAAAGACACTGAACGATAAACAACGGTACAGTGACGAAGGCATGAGAGGAATTGCAGAACCTAAATTTTTTACATCATTTCGTTGTTTTATAAATCTCTTTGTTTTTTTTTTTTTTCTTGTCTCAGTCAGCTCCAACCTTCTTGCTTATCTCTCTCCTCTCCTCCTCCATTAACCTATAAAAAAAAAAACATTCTCTATTTTCAACTCTCTCTTCTTTCATCGTTCATCTACACCTCTGTACACGTCAACGTCAGCCGGGGTTGCCAGGCAGCGCGTAATTTTTCACATTTGTTTATACTTCTCTTATTTCTGACCTTATTTTTCGTGCTACATTATTCATTTACGTATCATATTGTTCTCAGTGTGATTTTCTATAAGGCTACATGCATTTAAGGTTGAACGGAATACAGCATTACCACTACAATAACACAATGAACAATAACATGTGAAAAAAACATAGGCAGCTGGTGTAAATGTTTATACTGCATTTTCGACGTTATTTTTTGTGCTATTTTATTCATTTTAGTCTCTTTTTCTTCGTCAGTGTTTGTCCTGCAATAAAATGAGTATAAAATAATGAGCAAACAGCCAACATCACGATTACTAACATCGCAAACAGCGTAAAAAAAGACCAGGCGCGCTCCATCAGCGCGCCTTCTCGTAAATATTGATACTCAAGTTTTATTTTATTTCAGACGATATTTTGAGTGCTATTTCGTTCATTTTAGTCTGTTCGTACGAGTTTGTTCTACAGTAACAAGACATTCAAGAATGAACAGAACACGAACGTCACTGGTACTAACACAGTACATGCAGCAAAAGGAGAAATATACTGTACTGTTTAAGCATACGTTAGAAAAATAAAGAACCTATATACAGTACGTATATCTCATGTAGAATGGGAAGACATTGGCGCGCATTTAAACCTAGTCCCATGAACAGTGAAAAGCAAATGTTTTTGGCGACTCACCACCAAAAATTTAACTTTCTACCGAGAAGAAACGACAAGAAGAAGAAAATTAGAAGAAAAAAGTTTCTCATGAATTTATTACCCCTTCCTGGATCCTGTCGTATAATAGTGGGAGAAGAATGACGATGATGATAATGATATGAAACTACAAGCATCCCGTACTTTGGAAATCCTACACGCTTAAAGCGGCCCCTACAGTGTGCCTGTCAGCTGTGCGCTTCTGCCATACTTCCAACTGACCTCCCATACAGGCAAGCTCATCTAAAAATATTTGTGGATGGCTTTGGTACAGCCTAGTATAGTTTTACTTATACAAAAAAGCGATAAGGTTTTTATGAAAGAATCGCTTTTTGTTATAGTAATAACAAAGAACTTTGTACAACTTGGCAGAGTTGCTCATGCTGTGTGCCAGGTCTTTCGAGGCGGATTTGGGTCAGATTAGTGTCACACACACACACACACACACGCATACACACCACCTGTCCTGTTCTGCGCGCTTCATTCATTCTTCCGCACTCGAGGACAATGGATGCCTCTCCAAAGCCTCAATCAAAACACCTGCACAGTCAAGCCAGTTATATACAATGTAAACCAGTATTTTCAGCGAGAGAAGGAGAAGGGGGATTTTATTACCAGCTTATCAAAGGCCACTTGCCGGACAGCTGAGGCAATATAAGTAAGCGAAAGAACAATAAAAAGAATATGCAAAGAAGCAAGAGATAATGAAGAAAGTAATGAATTTATGTCTCCCAAGAAACGGCAACGCACAAGACCCATTGCTGATTTCTTTGACGAATTTAATGAAGGTGTTCTGCGACGAACCGTGCTCGGTTTCTACGAGAGGAGAGATACCCACACGAGCAAAAATACGTGAAGAAATTAAAGAGAACCTTTCCTACCCCGGCAGCAGAGAAACATTAAGAAAGGTTCTGAAGAAAATCGGGTTTAAATATGCTAAGGTAGATGGAAGAAAGTTTCTAATGGAGCGCAGTGATGTTGCATATGGGCGTTACATATTTTTGAGCGCAATGAAGAAACATGTGAATTCTGGCAAAGACAGTAGGTGGTGTGGAAATAAAGTCGAAATATAATAATAATAATAATAATAAATGCGTGCACACACACACACACACACACACACACACACACACACACACACACACACACACACACACACACACTCGCTGGTGCAATGGTAACGTTCTCACTTGCCATCACTGGTAGAAGGGAGTTCGCGCCTCGCTCAGGTTGCGAAAAGTTTCACTAAGTTGGTGGTTACTGTCCCCCTTGAGCAAGGGGACGGGTGTGTGCGTGTGTGAAGGTCACAGCCTTGCCCTTAGATCGGACTATATGAGCTCTCAGCTCCCTTCCGGGAGGGTAAAAGCTGACGATCACGACCATCAAGTGATCCTGACCGACCCGGTGAATTACACACACACACACACACACACACACAGCAAGAGGACACTGCAAAAAACTACATAAGAAGAGAGGTGATAAAGACGTAAGGAAATTCAGTTTCCCAAACAGAGCAATTGATCAGTGGAATGCACTACCGAATGAAATAGTGTGTGCCAAAACAATTCACAGATTTAAGGATATGTACGATAAATATGGTTTAAGACACGGGACAGTACGAGCTTGACTCATTCCTGTAAAGATACAATTAGGTAAGAACAGTGAGAGGGGAGGGGGAGGGTAAATGGTGGGCTGTACCAAGGCCACCTAAAAATAGCCTTGGCCTACGAGAGGTCAGTGGAAGTGTGGCAGTAAGGCACAGGTGACAGACGCAGCCTTCAGGGGCCACTTAATAATAATAATAATAATAATGACGTATAGAAAAGGGGGGGAATGGAAGGAAGGTAAAGAATGACTGTGTACTCGTATATGTGATGAGTGTTATGCAACCAGGGCGACGACACATGACGGCAGGAACTAGGCCTTACTTTAAACTCCCGGCCTTACTGAGAGCTCAGGTTCCTGGTTGCATTGTGTAAAGTGCATGTTTTTTTTTTTTTTTTTTTTTTTTAAGTAGGAGAGGAAGAAATTAGACTAAGAGAAAGAGTGTCGGGGCTTAACCCAACGTGCGTGTGTTTGGTGTTGGGAAGGGGGGGGGGGGTTCGCACGTGCAATGTGTTGTTAATTAAGGACGGGAGGAGTGAATAGCTACGGCTTTCTCTGCCAAGCATTGGCTTATTGGCTGCCTCTCAGGTTCATCTGATCTTTTCCGGCTCCAGGAGCTTGGGTAGGATTTAGGATACGGGTGTTAGGGTAAGGTGTTGTAGCCCTGGGGGGCTTGGGTAGGGGGATAAGGAAAGGGGAGGAGGTAGGGGGGAAGAGTGGAGGAAGGGGAGTCAGGGTAGGTTGTCTCCTGGGGGTGGGCGGAGTATTGGGCTGTAGCCGTGATCTTGATGGGGGGTGTAGGGGTGGTTCAGGGTCTGAGGTAGGATGCTGGATATGAGGATGGCGGGTTATTACGTGGCTGCCGTGATCTTGATAATGGGTGTAGGGGTGGTTTAGAGTCTTGAGTGAGTTGCTGGGTGTGAACTAAGTAGCTTAATTAATGAATGGGTCAGTAATAAATAAACTATTGGTGCTTAAGTGAACAAAGGGGTTGGTGCAGGTCTTGCGTCAGGGTGGAAGAGGTTGGCTAGAGGTCGTGTGGGGGGTGTGATCCGGGTGAAAAAGTCGATGAAGTCAGTGTGAACGTCGGTGAGTTTGGTGATTTGTTTTTGTTGTAGGTGGTGAAGGTAAGTGTTGATGGGTGGAATGTTGGTGCGTTCATGAGAGTGTATGTTGGTGATAAAATCATCCCACCGTGTGCTCAGTGCCCAACGTATGGCTTTGTTTTGAACTCTCTGTAAATTTAGGATGTTGCTTTTGGCCGAAAGAGATAGACTTAACGGTGAATACGTGAGCAGTGGTCTGATCAGTGCTTTATACAGATGAAATTTAGTTGCAGATGCTGCACTTCGAAAGTGGTATATTTGTGTTAGTGCAGTGCCAGCCACGCCTGCCTTGCCTCGTATATGATGGTGAAATTTGAAGTTTTTGTCGTATGTAAGACCAAGTACGGTGCAAGTATTCCTAATAGGAATGGGAACGCGATCGGGATCACGCGAATTTAGAAAAAGTGGGCGGGGTTGGCTGATTTAATACTGAAATATGTTACTGTGCATTTCAAGGGATTCGCTTGAATCCGCCACTTCTGCTCCCATCGTGCAATTCGGTCCATCTCTATGCTCGCTTTGTTGGTAATTCCGTCAGTTGTCGTTGATCGTACAGTACAGTACAGGTTTCTCTCTTCATTGTTGTGATGTGTTTTCATTATATTTTATAATCTCTTTTTTCATGGTCTTGAAATACAAAGGAAAATACTGTATTTATCATGCTGTACTTATGCAGTCAGTATCCCATTATAAGGCTCATCAAGTCATCCGTAATTCATCGCCGTATTTAATAACCTTAAATGTACTGCACCAGCCTCTCCCCTTCAACTCATCTCTGTCTGTCTCTGTCTTTGTCTGTCTGTCTGTCTGTCTGTCTGTCTGTCTCTCTCTCTCTCTCTCTCTCTCTCTCTCTCTCGAGCGAAAAAAGGAAACATAAGAGGGGTATTGATAAAGGATTTGATGTAGAGATAAGTTTCATAATACATAAGGAAGAAGGAAGTTAAAATGAAAGGCAGCCAGGAGTGTGTGTGACCTGAGGAGGGAGGCTATTTCTCAAGGGACAATATATTCTGGTGTGTGTGTGTGTGTGTGTGTGTGTGTGTGTGTGTGTGTGTGTGTGTGTGTGTGTGTGTGCGTGCGTGCGTGTGTTGTGTGTGCGGGTGTGTGTGCGCGCCTCTCTCTCACTATCATACTCCAGGACTTGTACACTTTGTTCCACGTCAATAAAGTCATTACCGGTATATGCAATCCCTCCACGTATATATATATATATATATATATATATATATATATATATATATATATATATATATATATATATATATATACTTTTTTGCTTACATTTTGTTGTGGTGTGTTTGGAGAGAGAGAGAGAGAGAGAGAGAGAGAGAGAGAGAGAGAGCAACATAGGGAAGAAAGGGTTAAGGAGTGGCAAGTATGGACAGGTGGATCTTGTGACCTGTGATTCCCTTCAGCCCTCCATGACAATCCCCAGGGACGTGAGCGCAGTGTGAGCCTCAGAGAATGTTTGCCTTTGTTTCCTCTGTATTTTGCATCTTGACTCTTCACCTCACCTTCCAGCTGCTTTGTCTGCTTGTCCGACGGAATGCATTGCTTTTGGCTTGAGATGTATATTGTATGGCCATTCTAATGCTTTATTCTAAAATATAAACTTAGCAGACCTGCGTTCAATCGATCAAAAAAAAAAAAAAAAATCTTGACACAGGTGAACAATGTTTTCACAATGAGCGATGCTCCTGTTCGTGTTGGTTTAAGCCAGTTTATTCTCTCTCTCTCTCTCTCTCTCTCTCTCTCTCTATATATATGATGCATGTATATACTGTATGTATAAATATGTCTGAATGCTTGCATGTACGGCCTCCGGAGCGACGGGGTAGGGGTTGTGTGTGTGTGTGTGTGTGTGTGTGTGTGTGTGTGTGTGTGTGTGTGTGACCCTATAGAAACCGTACTCTCCCTACATACCAGTCTCCTCCCAACAGTGTTTTTCCCTCCTCCTTACCGATTTATTCTCCAAACGACTTATTACTATCCCCTGGTTGGCTTCCTATGTCTTCATATCGTCATCGATTGCATGAGTAGAATATAGTAACGGAGCAGAAGCAGAAATAAATCGGTCAGGAAGAGGTGTTAGGAAGCTTCCTAACAGTAAAATACCCCCGCTAATACCAATACACCGGTCCTGTATGAGACAGCCCTAGCGTGGTACCTTATAGATGAAACTGATACAGTATTATAGATGTAACTTTTCCTTTTCAGTCTTTCCTATGAAATTTCCATATCAGTTATTCCATGCTACGTGGTGGTTTTTCTCACTTTTTCCTGCCAGTTTTAACTGCAGGGTTTGGAGGCGGGGTGAACCTTCTTGCTTTACTATTTTTACCCTTCAGCATGTAGAGTTAGATCTCGTAGTCATTGTCTATTCTGTAACAAACAGCCTCGAAAGGACGATAAGGTCTGTTGCTGTTTGCTTTCCTTTGTACTCCTTTGTGTATTCAGTATGGACGGTGGGTCTTAATGCCAAAGTGGAGACATGTGGAGATGTATGATATGAAGGAGAGAGAGAGAGAGAGAGAGAGAGAGAGAGAGAGAGAGAGAGAGAGAGAGAGAGAGAGAAAGGAGGGGGAGGAGGCAAACACAGTGCCAAAAGATAGAATGACAAGACAGAAATAATGAGAGAGAGAGAGAGAGAGAGAGAGACGCCAAAAGACCTGTGTGTATCAGAGTTCATAATCAAAATATCATCCACGTCTATCTGTCTATTTATCTAACTGTAAACTTACCTAAATCTACCAGACCCAAGCTAATCTACCTTTACTGACTATAAAAAAAAAAGTCTCGCCAATCTAAAACCAAGGTTTGGGTGGGGTCTGGCGCTGGGTGCAGCCATGCCATACTTCCTAAACGAGCGATGAGTAGATTCTGTTATATATGTAATAGGCATCACAGATAGGCACACACATACTAATACAATATAAACGTAAGTATTCTAGCATATCAAAGGAAGGTAAACTTGTAATGCATAAGGCTCTTGTACTTCAGTAAAGAAACGTGGCATAGATATTTTACAGTGGTGCTGAAAAAAATGTAGTTACTTTTACCGACTTTCACGGTAGTTCTAAGTTGGGTAAGTAATGTAACAATTACGTTTATAATATAATTTGAAGGAATCAGTAGAACATACGCTATTTTCTTAATAGAAATAAATAAGTTAAAACACTCACGAGCGGCAACATCCAGGCCCATACTGGGAATCATAAATTATATGAGAGAGAGAGAATGCAATTTTTAAATTCATTATTTTGGTTATATTTATAACTTAAATTAGTTTGTCTTAACACACACACAAACACACACACACACATAGACACAGAAGTGGGTGCTCATGTCAGTGGCACCATTGGATTGTCAAGGCCAACGTGAGTCGTCATCGCCGGGCGAGGGCAGCACATACAAGGTTGACTCCACGCTGCTTGCCTGTCGCCATCACGCGAGGCTGATGCAGTGACATGGTGATTTTCAACACGTCGAGCCTCAGTGTCGCTCTTGCAAGGTTGGGGTGTACATCTCCGACGGTTAGCCCATGGCGCCAAGCCGTCTACACTCGCATGATCGCATCTGCCACGCAACGGTTACCTTACCCTAGGGGTGGGCGATACCAGCAAAAAATGGTAATCATGATTACTGATTACTTTTATGAAAGTAATCGATTAGTAATCGATTACTATTTCGATTACTAGCAATATATAAGTACAGTATAATCATTATAATGTGATGGTTTGAGTGCAGTCAGTTACAAAGTGCACACTGCAGATAGTTTCCTGGTACCTGGTAGTTCGTGTGTGTGAGTGTGTGTATGTGTGTGGTAATATGAAATATCAATATATTTAAATTTATAGCTACAGAAGCTAAAAAGTACCCATAATTGAAGCTACATTACGTAAATGGAAAATATAATAAAGCCTTACAGGAATAAAGGGTATTCACCAAGATCTATTTTTGTTATGTTTAATAGCTGTTTGGAAGTAATGGTCATTACAGTGTACTGTATTACATCACACTCATGACATAATGATAAGTAGCACATTGATTACTACATATTTCATATCATCTTAGAAAAATATATATCACTTGTACTATCAAAGTAAATATAAATAAAATAAGCCTCTGTTAAATGTATCACATATTCACAATCACAGACTCACACGACTGATTCCTATTAAGATACAATAATCATTGTACTCCATGGAGAAATTATGACTAGTTAAAGTTATACTCTTTGCTTTGGTAAGTAACCTATTAATAATGGCGACATACTGTAGAAATATGAATTAGCTTTCATGAACATTATGAGGTAGGTAAATATTGTACATGAGATATATATCCTTTATCCTAATATCAGAATTATCTCCGATGCGTTACCTTCTCTCAGGAAACTCCCTCAAATACATGTATGTAATATAAGGTTACCCCTCCTGAATAAATAATAAACTATAATGCTTTATTCTGAATTATATTACTTATCTGTCTTAACAGATCCTTAGGCTGTCAGGATAAATGGAACTGATGGATAATGCCAAACAGAAACTCCAAAACCCTCCACTAAAACTATAAAGTGGTGGTGGTTTTAGTAGTAGTAGTAGTAGTAGTAGTAGTATACTCAGCTGTGCGTTCCGCAGGAGACAATCTCGTCTTGTGTACTGTTCTTATGCATGTCTATAAAATCCGCTTCAAAAAGAAATCTTACTTACAGAACTGTAATAAGCTTAATGTTAAGGAAAATCAAATGGGTCATCTTAAAGTTTCTGATGTCCAATCCCCAAAACGAAGATAGGTTATTTGGAAGTCGTCACTTTATTGGTATTTCCGCTAAATATCATGCCTACAAAATGAAATACCAGTGATCAATATCAATGTTCTCACAAATAAAATACATACCTAGGAGTTGGCAGCTAAATCGTCTATCTATGCCACTGAGACGAGGGATTCATTTACAACTTGCTGTACAAAAATGCCTCAAATAATTCGAGTCGCGAAGGACTGCAAGTGCATTGCCAAACGTAAGATGTTTAACAAACCATAACCTGGCATGTTAATGGCTAGAAGTATGACAAAAATCCACCAAAAGTACTCGATAAAATAATCGATTACTGGAAAAATAATCGATTACAATATTTTTCTGGCGAGTAATCGAAGTAATCGATTACAAATAATCGATTACGCCCACCCCTACCTTACCCCCTCCCTGGCCCTCAGTCACCAAATGTCAGGCGGGAGGTATGTACGTGTGACGCCCAGCTCCGCGGTGCCTGGCTGTCTTCTTACCCACACCATACCGGGCTCATTGCACATGAGAACTGTTTCGCTGAGGGTGGGGGATGGAGAGAGGATTATTGAAAGGAGCATGTGTAGTTAAAAGGAAAGACAGACTGACAAATGAGGAAGTGCAGGAGCGTTGTGGTGTTAATGTGAACGTGATAGAAAGCGTTAGGAGAAAATACACTGAGGTGGTTTGGCCATGTGGAGAGAATGGAGAGTGAGAGACAAGCGAGGAGAGTGTATGTGAGTGAGGTGGAGGGGGGGAGGAGAGGGAGGGGAGGCCTAAGATGAGATGGAAGGATGGGATGGAGGTATGTGAGAGAGGGGGGGGGGTGAGCCAGTGGCGTATCCAGGAAATTTGCCAGGGGGGAGGGGCAAACACTTGGAATATTTCCCCATAATATATCACCACAAATGTTCCTAGATTTGATGTTTTATGTCATCAGAAATATGTTGACATCATTACTGTCGCATTTGTTCCAATGTCTTAAAGAAAAACTATCTTTTCCCCACATAGTCACAGCTTTCTTGAAGTTACTTTAAGTTAATAGCTAATAATCTTTTCAGAGAACAAGTATGTAAAAACACTCAGTACATAATGTTACCAGAGGTCTACTGTTTCATTAGAGAGAAAATGGAAACACCAGCAATAAATTAGAAGGCACTGGAGTTGCCCTAGCAAAGACATCTCCATGTCACTAGTATCCTTGGTCATCAGGGTACTCTCGTAGATGGTAGTATTATCGATACCTGCAT
Organism: Coenobita brevimanus; assembly: GCF_032717465.1. Taxonomy (NCBI): domain Eukaryota; kingdom Metazoa; phylum Arthropoda; class Malacostraca; order Decapoda; family Coenobitidae; genus Coenobita; species Coenobita brevimanus. Next base: position 45,142,212 of record NC_136958.1, on the reverse strand, counting down.
GCTAACTTCCCTCCGTTCCACCTCAAAATATATTTTTTTTTCTCGGTACCACAAATTTCTTGAGCACTTTTAGTACTGAAAAAATGACTGTCAACGCTATACTCTTGGTGCATCATTTACCTGCTATCTTTATCTCTCTGTGCATATAAGGAATTACAGCTATTTTGCGTAATAACCTATGAAATTATAATGAATTATACCACACATCGGCACAGCAAGTACCATACGAGATGCAATGGCGTCCATACTATCTGTTTATGTTCGGAAATAAACCCTGTATTTTGATTGGCTGCTGGAAGAAAAATAGCGGAATGGATGGGCCAATGAAAACTCGAGATCTGGCGTGAGTGTCCCGAACACACACACTTTCCCACATTCGTATCGTTTTTTTCTATTTTCCTTTGCGGTTCTTTCTCTCTCTCTCTCTCTCTCTCTCTCTCTCTCTCTCTCTCTCCACTTAGCACATATGCATAAATTCAAATCCGCTGCTGCAGCCACCCCCAGGCTGGTATTCTGTTTTGCACTACTGTTGTGGTGGTAGGCAGTAGAAATTCTGTTTTCCACTACTTATTCTTTTAGTTTGATTCTCACTGGCTCAGGCATCAGGGGTGGTGCATACGTCAAGACTGACCTAAGTAAAAATACATCTGCTGGGATTAAACTGTCTTAATCCTTGACTCAGGTGACCACGCCACCTGCCCCTCTCAGCAGGGAATGATTTTCATATCACCTGAACTGTACTGTGCTGCATTGAAAGGATTTTTCCATTAAGGAAAAAAAAAAAAACGGCGTAGAGCTATTCATCTTGAAAATTCTCACCTAGAAAAGTGGGGGGGAAGCAAGTCCCCCTGTCCCCCACTCAAACGAGGCCCCTGGCACACCTTACCGTGTATAATGTACAGTAGTCTGAGGTGATCAAAATGGCTTCATGCAGTCTTCGAAAATTCTGCTTGTTTCAGTTGTGTGTAATAATTGTGCAGTTTTTGTTTGCAACTGGCTACAGTTGAGGGGACAGGAAGGCCATTTTTACACCTCATCAGGCTTCATGTGCAAAACATCATTACAGCTCTAATATTAACCACGTCATCTACGGTGACAGGGGAAATTGTTAACTTATAAATGGTCATTTTTTTCCCAAAGGTTTTATTATATTTAGCTTTCAATTTCAAAGGAAATTATTGCTCCCACGTAAAATTTTTGGAAATAGATAATATTGTTTAATATACAGGTGGTAAAATTAGGAAAACTGTATTGTCATACAAGAACTATGCCAAAAATCCCTTTCAGCATTTCCCCCAAATATTCCCAGGGGGGGGCAAAGTGCCCCCCTGCCCCCCCAGTGGCTACGTGTATGGGGTGTGCTGTGGGGGAGGGCAGTGAAATGGCGGGGGACAGGGCGATAAGGAGGCGGTATGTTTGTTCTTACGGGATGGAGTCGTCATGCTATAGACAGTTAGAAATATTGGTGTTGTGTTAATAACTGTTCTTTATTCTTCATTTTATTTTGTATTAACCTAGTCATCCTTGTTCTTATTGTTTTTATAATGCTGAAAAGTATGGGGAAGACTGTAGGCCTATCATGTATTAAGCAGTGTAGCTCGGCCTTATTACACTCATTTCCTCTCCCCCTCCTCCTCCTCCTCCTCCTCCCCTTCTTTCCTCTCCTGTCCTCTCCTCCTCCTCCTCTTCCGTCTTTTTTCCTCCTTTTTCTCTTCCTCTTTCTCCTTTCCTTGTCTTCCTCTCCATTCCTCTTTCTCTTTATCATTCTCCACTTCTTCCTCCTCCTTCGCGCTCTTCTCCCTCTTTCTCTTTTCCTCCTCATCCTCATCCTTCTTTTCATCATTTCCTTCTTCCTTTTTCTCCTCCTCCTCCTCCTCCTCTTGGGTATAAGGAAGAGTTTTCTTATTTGGGAGACATGTTATGTGCTGGAGGTGGGACTGGAGCTAGGTCTGTGGCCAGAGTGAGGAGTGGTTGGAAGAAGTTCAGGGAGCTGTTGCCTCCCCTGACATTGAGAGGGCTCTCCCTCCATGCTAGGGGACCTTTGTATGCAGCATGTGTTAGCAGTGTAATGCTGTATGGTAGTGAGACCTGGGCAGTAAAGGAAGACGAGATCTGTAGGCTCAAATATACAGAAATGACAGTGATTAAAAGGATGGGTAGTGTGTCCTTGGATGTGAGGCCTGGGGGGCTGGTTTATGATTGAAGAGTTGAGAGGAAGGTTGGGGCTGGAGTGTATTGGTGTTGTGGTGATGAGGGGTAGATTGAGATGGTTTGGGCATGTGGAGAGGATGGAGGATGACAGTTGGGTGCGGAAAGTGTGAAGTGTGAACGTCGGGGGTAGGGTTGTGAGAGGCAGACTGTCACACTTTTAATAGCACTTGAGCTAACTGAGGAGGGAAATACCACTTCTGAATGTATGCTGTTTTTTTTTTAACCTGAGGTACGTGTACTGATGCTGTATTACTTGACGTAGTGTATGTCAGCATCTATTATGCACTAGTGTGAGCCTGAGTAAAATCATGTAGTGTTTGCCTAAATATAACTTTTAGATGGACCATTTGCAGAGAAAGTTACTTTGAATTAGTTTTTGTAAGCCTGTGACTGCTAGTAATTGTTTTAGTTTTATAAAATGTTTTGGTGTTAGCATGAATAAAAACTGCAGTGGATCAGGTCTGGTCAAAGGGTTAAATGGTGTAGGGGGCACAGGAAGGCTTGATAGCAGCTCTTCCTTAACAGCCTATCTATCCATCTATCTGTCTATTGCCAGACGCCTTAATCCCATAAGGGGTGGCCACAAACAAATCGCCTCCATATCGCCCTGTCCCCTGCCATTTCACTGTCCTGTCCCCAGCTCACAACCCCCTCTCTCATATACAACCCTCCCTCATGACAACCCTTTTTGTATATCACACATCAACATTGTGTACTGTTATTTATGGTGCTTGTAGAGTAACAGTGTTGGCATCAGTAATATACAAAAGCACACTGAGATGAGATGTGCACAATAAATGGCTCAAAAAGTGGTGTTGAGAAATATCCAAATCCACCAAGAATACAACTGTAAATGACAATGTTGTGCTGATTATGAAAATTGATTTTGCAGGATGAAGGAAGCAGAAGAGAAAGTCTAAAAGATAACCAAAGAGACGAAAGATGTGGCTAAGGTGATGCAAGAAGGCGGCAGTCTGGTGAGTAAACTGAAGAACAAGGTGAAGATGGTGCAGAGAGGGAGCCAGGATACAAGAAACCTTTGTTACAAGTAAGGCCCAGTATTTTATTCTGTCTATCTACCTATCTACAGCCAGACAAATAAGACATTATTTTTTCCATCTATCTGTTGCCAGATACCTTAATCCCGTAAGGGGTGCCAACAAACAAACTGTCTCCAAGTTGCCCTGTCCCCTGCCATTTCACTGCCCTTCCCCCAGCGTACACCCCAGTCTCTCATATAACTCTCCACTCCATCCCTGCATCTCATCCTTGGTCTGCCCCTCCCTCTGCCCTCCTCCACCTCACTCACACACACTGTCCTAGCTATAGTCTCACCAATCTAAAACCAAGGTTTTGGTGGAGTCCAGCCGGGGATTTCCCGGGGTACAGTGTTGCCTTGTTTCCTATACTCTGATTGGCTAGTGACTGACCTGACACCGTTAGAGCTCGCCGCTCACATCTCGCCACCTGGCCTGACATGACTTCACCCACTTCTGTGTGTGTGTGTGTTTGTGTAGGTGTGTTTGTGTATAGACAAACTAATTTAAGTTATAAATATAACCAAAATAATGAATTAAAAAATCGCATTCTCTCTCTCTCTTATAATTTATGATTTCTAGTATGGGCCTGGATGTTGCCGCTCGTGAGTGTTTTAACTTATTTATTTCTATTAAGAAAATAGCGTATGTTCTACTGATTCCTTCAAATTATATTATAAACGTAATTGTTACATTACTTACCCAACTTAGAACTACCGTGAAAGTCGGTAAAAGTAACTACATTTTTTTCAGCACCACTGTAAAATATGTATGCCACGTTTCTTTATTGATGTACAAGAGCCATATGCATTACAAGTTTACCTTCCTTTGATATGCTAGAATACTTACGTTTATATTGTATTAGTATGTGTGTACCTAGCTGTGATGCCTATTACATATATAACAGAATCTACTCATCGCTCGTTTAGGAAGTATGGCATGGCTGCACCCAGCGCCAGACCCCACCCAAACCTTGGTTTTAGATTGGTGAGACTATAGTGTCTCAGTCTCCATCTTCTCCACAAGGCCAAGCCACCTCTGTTTATTACCCTAATATTTTCTATCACATTATTTTACTTACCATAAGGAAATCAGATGGAGGGTGAGAGACTGACGAGGAGAGTGTATGTGAGTGAGGTGGAGGGGGGGAGAGGGAGGGGGAGGCCGAGGGTGAGATGGAGGGGTGGGGTGGAGAGGTATATGAGAGAGGGGGGTGTGAGTTGGGAGCAGGGCAGTGAAATGGCGGGGGACAGGGCGACATGGAGGCGATTTGTTTGTGGCCACCCCGTACGGGATTGAGGGGTCTGGCAATAGATAGATAGATAGATTTTCCATTATGTGCTTGAAATCCAACTTGTGGGGGAGCCATTGGACTTACCAGATTATCGGCTTTATCGGATCGGGCTTCCCCCATCCCCCCACATTGATCTGGTGTAGAGAGGGTCTGCTGTATCATTCTTTTTCTGTGTCTGTTCTTCTGTCTTCCTGTTCTGTCTTTCCCATGGTAAAATAACTCCAACAGGTAGACTCTTGCACACGTCGGGTGGTAAGCTCCGCCCACCACCCCTCGTGACATCACATGGCGCACCAAACTGGCTTCATTAGCCTACACATTTATTGAACAGCCAGATTTTTGGTACAAATTTGGATTTTGGTTATGTTCTTGGACCATTTCGCAACAAATCTAGAAACTTTTCCACTAAAGATCTAAGAATGAATATCTGATCTACACAACCTCTTCTTTCCCTAAAACTTCCCTATTGTTCTCCAACTAATTCCTCTGTTATTTCTCAAACTCTGTCAGTAAGTATCCTACCAAATACATTTCCTATTACACTAAGAAGACAAATGTCCCTATGATTACCACATACTTCTGTTTCTCCTTTTCCTCTTTACAGGGGAATAATTATACCTGTCATCCAATCCTCCGGGACTCTACTTTCCTCCCAGGCCAATCTTCACATCTTCCACATCCATTCTGCTACTATCTGTCCCCCATGCTTCATAATTTCACCACACACTCCATCAATCCTTGGGGCTTTCCCCATTTTGACTTTCTTCATTGCTTCCACAATTGCCATCCTACTGATTTCTTCCTCTCTTCTCACATCCTTCTGTCTCCCAGCCATTCCCCAGCCAATTATATTCCCTTTATTTTTATTCTCTATGTTCAACAATTCCTCAAAGTGTTCTCTCCATCTGCTCACTTTTTCTCCCTTCTCCACTAGTAATCTGCCATTTTTATCGTTCACTCCCCTGCTAACTTCTTTAACTCTCTTTACCTCTTTCAAGAACATTTTCTTACATTCCCTCCAATTTACATTCAAATTCCTTTCAAATCCCTCATCCACTCTTTTCTTACTTTCTCTTACTGATCTTTTCACCTCTTTCTTCCTCTCTACATATAACTCTTTCTTCCATCTCTCAGCTTCTTCCACACCCCTATTTCTCATCCAATCACGATATGCTTTCTTCTTTTGTGCCACAGCCTGTCTCACCTCTTCATTCCACCATGCTGTTCCTTGAACCCCCTTTCATAAGAGCATAAGAAGAGAGGACAACTACAGTAGGCCGGTTGGCCCATGCTAGGCAGCTCCTAGAAGAGTAACTGAACTACTAGAATGAGATAAGGATAGCAAAGACGAAGGCTGTCCCCCTCCCTCCAAACCCTCCAACCGAAGCCGGCACGAAAAAGTCAGAAAGAACACCACGCCGTCGTATAGAAAAACTGGCATGGACATTTTATAGGAAAGTGTGAAAGGAGAATAGAGGCTATCATAGTGTAACCTGAAAAGGAAAAATTATGAATTAGTATTGGTTATAAGATTTCCTTTTTTCTATATCCACCCCTTATTAGTCATATGCTTATCTAGCCTATGCTTGAAACTTCTCTTCATCCCACACACCACCTCACGTGCTGCACAGATTTCTTCTGTGAATATCTTGCACACACCTTCCACGTCCCCCATCTGCAACAATCCATATTTACCCAATCGCTCCTCTACTTCTCTCTTATATTCTGCCTTTTTTCCATCCTCTTGTAACCTTTCCACCCTCCTTGTATGAACCACTTCCTCCTGCCCTTCCCTTCTTCAATTCCTCCATTTCATTTGGACCTTGATTCTCGAAGTAGAAGCTATTCAAGCTTTGATGGTTGTCAGCTCCAATTATTCTTTTGCAAGTACAAATGATGATGCTGAGCAATTCATTTCAGTGTTTCCAGATTCAGACATAGCAAAAAAACAACAAACAAGAAGAGACAAAGGTGGAATACTGCATTCAGTGTGGTACTGCACCATACCTAAGGAACTGTGATAAATCTGGTGTCCACAGATTTCCTCATTCCACATCTTTCACGAATCACATTACTTCGTATCCTATCCACTCTCTGTACCCCACATACGTTCCTCAGCAGTCCCATCTCCACTGCTCTCACTCTTGACTTTTCATTTCCATGCCACACCATAGTCTCACACACTCCTTCATGTAAGCCTCGTGCAGCTGCAGCACTCAAGCCTCTGTTTCTCATCAAGGCCTTCATTGCACCAGCTACTTTCCTTCCTTGTGTCACTCTACTTTCCACTTCTTTTACACATTTTCCTCTTTTTTCTATCACTGTACCCAGGTATTTGAACTCTCTCGCCAATTCCAGTCTCTCTCCATTCACTGTGACATCACACTGGGAGTCACCTTCTCTCTCATTAACCATCACTTTACTTTTTTCTACATTTACTTTCAAGGCACGACGCTTACAGACATCAACAAAACTCTGCACTAGCCAACGAAGTTCTTGTTCGGTATTTGCAATCAATATTGCATCATCAGCATACAACAAATTTGAGATATTCCATCCATCACCATTCATTACCAACGCCATCCTTCTCTCCATTACTCGTGTTTTTACTTCTCTCATCACCCCATCCATATATACATTGAACAACCATGGGGACATCACACAACCTTGTCGTACGCCCACACCGATCGTGAATCATTCACTTAGATGCCCATTAATTCTTATACATGCTTCACTACCATCGTCATCATCATCATCATAATAATAATGATGATGATGATGATGATGATAATGGTCATGATGATGATGATTTTTTCTTTTTTTTATCAACAGATAGACGTACGGAACTCTGAAGGAATTCCACAGCAAGCCATGAGGAAAGCCAGTCAGCCAGCCAGTCAGTAAGCCAGTCAGCTGTCACTTCTCTGCGTTAAAAGCTAAGTTATGTTTCGCCTGTTAGATTAGATAGATTGATAGATAGATAGATGGATAGATGGATGACAGATTGATAGGTAGATGGATACATAGATAGATGGATGGATGGATGGGTGAATAGATGGATGGATGAATGGATGGATGGATGATAGATTGATAGATGGATGGATGGATGGATAGATGGATGGATGGATAGATGGATGGATGGATGGATAGATGGATGGATGGATGGATAGATGGATGACAGATTGATAGGTAGATGGATACATAGATAGATGGATGAAGGGATGGAGGGATGAGTGGATAGATAAATGGACAGATAGATAGATAGACAGATGGATGGATGGATGGGTGGATAGAATGATAGATAGATAGATAGGCAACTTACACTGCCACACGTCACTCTAACACACACACACACACACACACACACACACACACACACACACACACACACACACACACACACACACACACACACACACACTCAAAGTCCCCTTTCCTACACTCGTATACATAAATTCCCTTTCTCTCTCTCTCTCTCTCTCTCTCTCACACACACACACACACACACACACACACACACACACACACACACACACACACACACACACATCAATGATGCTTACATAATGAATGTGAGATTAACTAGGAGAGTGATGTGTGTGAGGTGGAGGAGGGGAGAGGGAGAGGGAGACCGAGGAAGAGATGGAGGGGTGAAGTAGAGAGGTGTATGAGAGAGGGGAGTGTAAGTTGGGGGAATGGCAGCGAAATGGCAGGGGACAGTGCGACATGGAGGTGATTTGTCTGTGGTCACCCCTTACGGGATTAAGGCGTCTGGCTAGAGAGAGAGAGAGAGAACATTAGAACATAATAAGAGAGGACAACTGCAGTAGGCCGGTTGGCCCATGCTAGGCAGCTCCTAGAAGAGTAACTGAACTACTAGAATGAGATAAGGATAGCAAAGAAGAAGGCTCTCCCCCGCCCTCCAAACCCTCCAACCGAAGCCGGGAGGAAAAAGTCAGAAAGAACACCACGCAGTATAGAAAAACTGGCGTGGACATTTTACAGGAAAGTGTGAAAGGAGAATAGAGACTATCATAGTGTAACCTGAAAAGGAAAAATTATGAATTATGAATTAGTATTTGTCATATGCTTATCTAGCCTATTCTTGAAACTCTCAATGGAAGAGGCAGCAACTACTTTACTAGGTAGCTTATTCCATTCGTCTACTACTCTATTACCAAACCAATTTCTACCGATTTCCTTACTGAAACGGAATTTTTCTAGTTTGAAACCACTATTTCTAGTTCTATCCTGTATGCTCACTTTAAGTACCTTGCTGATATCTCCCTTATTTATACCCTTCATCCACTTAAACACCTCAATTAAGTCTCCCCTTACTCTACGCCTCTCTAGCGAATGCAGACTTAGTCTTCTCAGTCTGTCTTCATATGACAGGTTCCGGACGTCATGTATCATTTTTGTCATTCTTCTCTGTACATTTTCTAACTAATTAATATCCATTCTATAGTAAGGACACCAAAATTGTACTGCGTAGTCTAAATGTGGCCTTACTAATGCTAGATAAAGTTTCAGTATTACTTTAGATGATCTATTGCTCGCGCTTCTCGAAATAAATCCTAGGACCCTATTTGCTTTATTTCTCGCATTAATCCACTGATGCCTTGGTTTAAGGTCGTTACTAATCATAACTCAGAGAGAGAGAGAGAGAGAGAGAGAGACGCCAAAAGACCTGTGTGTATCAGAGTTCATAATCAAAATATCATCCACGCCTATCTATCTATTTATCTAACTGTAAGCTTACCTAAATCTTCCAGACCAAAGCTAATCTACCTTTACTGACTACCCTGCCCTGCCCTGCCCTGCCCTACCCTACCCTACCCTACCCTACCCTACCCTGCCCTACCCTACCCTACCCTACCCTACCCTACCCTACCCTACCCTACCCGGTCCTACATTACGCTACCCTATCCTACCCAGCCCTACCCTACACTACCCTACCCTACCCTACCCTACCCTACCCTACCCTACCCTGTCCTACATTACGCTACCATACCCTACCCTACCCTACTCTACCCTGCCCTACCCTACCCTACCTTACCCTACCCTATCCTACCCTGCCCTATCCTAGCCTACTCTACCCTATCCTACCCTACTCTACCCTATCCTACCCTACCCTACCCTACCCTGCCCTACCCTACCCTACCCTACCCTCCCTATTCCCTACCCTGCCTACCTATCTTGTCCCTAGAGAAGCTCAGGCAGTGAAGACACGTGGGAGAGAGAGAGAGAGACAGACAGACAGACAGACAGAGAGGCAGACAGAAAGAGAGAGAGAGAGAGAGAGAGAGAGGCAGACATAGAGACAGACTGAGAGACAGACAGAGACAGAGACAGACAGACAGACAGACAGACAAACAGAGTGGCTGGGGACGAGAGGCCAGAAGAGACGGGCTGGGGACGCGCCTGACGTATCATATTCTCTCGTCTGGCGCGTCCCCAGCCCGTCTCCTTGACTCTCGTCCCCACCCACTCCCTCCACCCCCCCCCTCCTCTCCCTTAGTCATTTTCTCTTCCTCCTTACTTCCTGCTTCCTTCCTTCCGTCCTTCCTTCATTCATTCATTCATTCCTTTCTTCCTTCTTTCCTTCCTTCCTTTCTTCATTATTCATTCATTCATTCCTTTCTTCCTTCCTTCCTTCCTTCCTTCCTTCCCTAATTCCTCCATTCCTTCCTTCCTTCCTTGATTCCTTCCTTCCTTCCTTTTTTCTTTCCTTCCTTCATTCATTCATTTCTTTCTTCCTTCCTTCCTTCCTTCCTTCCTTCCTTCCTTCCTTTCATCCATCCCGTCTGTCTGTCTGTTGTCTATTAGGTATCTCCATATATACATACTAATGGCCTACCTACCGTCCTGCCTACATATCTACTAACTTACTTCCCTACCTACCTTCGTATCTACTTACCTACCAGCCTACCTACCTATTTATCTACTTACCAACCTTCCTACCTACTTACCTACCTACTGACCTATCTACCTACTTTACTCTTGCCTACCTACCGACCTGCCTACCTACCTATCAACCTACTTACCTACCTACCAACCTACTTGCCTACCCACCTATTTCTCTGTCTACCTATCTACCAACCAACCTACCTACCTACCTACCTATCTAAATACCTACCTACTTTGCCTACCTCCTTATCTGCCTACTTACCTACCTACTTACGTTTATTCTTGCCTACCTACTTGCCCAAGTTCCTCAGTTACCTGTAATTGCCCAGCCTCAGTACTGATGCACACACCCACCCACCCACCCACCCACCCACCCACCCACCCACCCACCCACCCACCCACCCACACCCCCACCCACCCACCCACCCACCCACCCACACACACACACACACACACACACACACACACACACACACACACACACACACACACACACACACACACACACACACAGTCAAAGGCCTTCCTCTCTCTCTCTCTCTCTCTCTCTCTCTCTCTCTCCATCTCTTCCTTTGATCCTTCATTCTTTCCCACCTTTCCTTCCATCTCTCTCTCTCTCTCTCTCTCTCTCTCTCTCTCTCTCTCTCTCTCTCTCACGTGCCGTATTGTATAAAAACGTAGAGCTTTAAGAAAACGTGTATACACCTACATACGTACATACATACATACACACGCACACACTACATGCAAACACGCACACACACTTCATACACATGCACACATTTCATACACATACACACACGCACGCTCTTTATACATACAAACACGCTGCATATATATATATATATATATACATATACACAGGCACACATCACGACGCATACACGTACATATACACGTGTAGACACCTACACGTATTCGTCAAACACACGCACATACTCACCTATACATGAACGTCCCATACACACACGCACACACGTCATACTGATAAGACTGTTTACACTTACCTACACATGTACTTCAAATATACACACAAGACGACACACGCACACGTCACACTGATAAGATTGTACACACCCACCCACACACACACACACACACACACACACTCTCACAATATTCTCTAACGGAACTTGCTGGTGGGAAAATGTGTATATGTAACTGGTGGTGTGAGAGGTTGCCATGGTAACACACAGGCACCTCCCACTAGTCAACCAAAGACATCCTTAGCGATATATTTTTGGACAAGGCTGATTAACACCCTTTTGTACGTTTTTTATGCAGATTATGGTAAAACTTGAAGTATTTATACAGCACAGTAGGAGAGCAAGGTGTAATAAGCAAAATAAATAGCTAAGGAAGAGGTGCTAGGGAGTTGTAGAATGAGTTTATAGCTGTAATTTTTATCAGAGCGTTCCATTAAGCTGTATGTATAGCTTATCAGACTTAACATGGCTGAGATCTTCATTTTGATGCTTATTTCCCAAAGCTGATTACGGCTGAAGAAGACAATACCACAGCTCTTCATCCCTCGCACAGCAACTTTTTCGTGACTAGCATCATATTGTATCGTCAGGCTCTTGTTACAGCTCAGCATTCAAGATGGAGAGATGGCAATTTTAGGCCAAGTTAAAGTGAAATTCTGTATCCATTCCATAACACCTTTTCGTGACTATGCCTGTCTTCCTCTAACACGGGCCGGTTTTCCATCCTTGTGTAGGTCGTTTTACTCATTTCACGTAGTCTAGTGCCAGGAAATGACAATGGTATGACTCTACATCCTTTACATAGCACTTCTTCGTGACTAGTAGCATGTTTTGGTGTTCATCTATTGTTACAACTCAGCATTCAAGATGGAGAGATGGTAATTGTAGGTCCATTTAGGGAAAAGAGAGTATTGTTCTATATTCTAGTGTTAATGTATCCTTACAGCTCAGCATTTAAGGTGAGGAGATGGCAATATTAGACAAAGTGAAAGTGAATAGAGTATGGTAAACATCTAAGAATAATTTCTGACTTTATTTGCTACGGTCCCTGATGCTTCCTCTATGACGGTTTTCTCTTATGCACCCAAGCTCCTAAGACCCATTCCCAGCTGAATAAAATCGTCTGGAATCTAATAGAATAAAAGTACTAGAGTTGCACGATCATTGGAGGGTTAATATTTACAGCATTAACGCTCTCAGACATTTATAAATAGCTTACAGGTGCATAATAGCCTCTTGTATTAGCTAGAATAAAATGTAGAGTTTCCCTGAAGATGAGAGGGCCTCCGTGCCCTCTAGGGGTTGTAAAAGTAGATGGGTAAAGTTTCACACAAGTTTCTGGGCTGCACAAGCATGGCATTCCATTGGTCAGTCAGTGGTACCCGGACGATAAGAGGGTGAGGCTGCGTCGGCTCCGTCTCCTGATGTAAGTGTTAAATTTTACTGTTTTCGGGTTAAATTTCGCTGTTTTTGCCATTAAGATGATTCAGATAGGACACAGAGGTATCTTGCTGCCAACCAGGAAGTGTCATAGGTCAAATAGATCCAAGAGACGAGGGCAATAGACGTCGTTTTGCTGGTTAGGGGGTAGTGATGGTGTGTAGGCTTCTCCTCTTGCTGCAAGTGTTGGGTTTTGCTGTTTTGGTCATTAAGGTGACTAAATTAGGACACGGGGATATCTTACGGTCAGCTAGGAAGCGTTGTACGCCAAAGAAATTGTGGAAAATAAGGGAAATGGATGTAATTTTAATAATCGTGTATCGTCACCTATATCTATAGCCCTAATTGTCTAGTTATCTATAGCCAGACGCCTTAAACCCGTAAGGGGTGGCCACAAACAAATCGCCTCCATGTTGCCCTGTACCCTGCCATTTGGCTGCCCTCCCCCCAACGTACACCCGCCTCTCTCGTATACTTCTCTACTTCATCCCTCCATCCCATCCCCTTCACTATGCTCATTTTATTATAACTTGGCCTAAAATTGCATTTTCTTCTTCTCGAATGCAGGGTTGTAACAATAGAATATTATGCTAGTCACGAACAAGTGCTGTTTCAAAGACGCAACTGAGACGCGTGAAATAAACTGCAAATGGACGAAAATTTGGGCCAAGTTAAGGTGAAGTGAGTAGAGTACAGAATGCTCCTTGATAACATAAAAGTTTCCGGATTAAAAAGAACTCGGAAAAATCGTCATCATTATCATTATCATCATCATCATCATCGTCATCATCATCATCATCATCATCATCATCATCAAAATCACCACACCACCACCACCACCACAACCAACATAATAGCCATCATCATCATCATCATCATCATCAAAATCACCACACCACCACCACCATAACCAACATAATAGCCATCATCATCATCATTATCATCATCATCATTATCATCATCATCATCATCATCATCATCATCATCATCATCTATCTACTACTACTATCTACTGACAGATGCCTCAGTCATCGTCATTATCATCATCATCAACATCATCATCATCATCATCATTAAATTTTTGCATACCTTCACTCTTACAAACATGCAGACAGTTTGAGTTACACACTGATATACACACAGTAAATACTCACAAAGAGCACGCACACAAGTACGCACACACTAAGAATGCACACACTAAGAACGCACACAATAAACACGCACATATTGAATACGCACACACTAAACACGCACGCACTAAACACGCACGGACTCAATACGCAAGCACTCAACACGCACGCACTGAACACGTACATACTGAACACGTACACTTTGACCAAGTACACACAACGTACACACTGACGCACGCACACCCTGCGGCATGTACGCACTATATACGCTCACACGGAGCAGGCACACACTAATGCACGCACGTATTCATTCACGCAAACACTGATACAAGCACTGATCAGAGCACGCACGCACACTAATATACGCACACAGTGATACACACAGGCACTGATACACACAGGCACTGATACACACAAGCGCTGATACACACAGGCGCTGATACACACAGGCACTGATACACACAGGCACTGATACACACAGGCACTGATACACACAGGCATTGATACACACAGGCACTGATACACACAGACGCTGATACACACAAGCGCTGATACACACAGGCACTGATACACACAGGCACTGATACACGCACACTCAGATACGAGCACATAGATACACGCACACAATGATGCGCACACACACACACACACACACACACACACACACACACACACACACACACACACACACACACACACACACACACACACACACACACACACACACACACACACACACACACACACACACACACACAGATGCATGGGCTCAATGATGCTCGGACATTTTAATGCCCGCACGCACGCACGCACTCACGCATGTACGCACTCACGCACGCACCTACGCACGCGCGCGCGCACACACACACACACACACACACACACACACACACACACACACAGTAAGTAAGTAAGTATTTATTGACCACAATATCCAGTTACACATACAACATTTCAAGCAACAATAAACCTTAACATGATAAACAGTACATCAGATATTAGCAAACAATTATGGTCCACAAAACAAGCGAAGTATTAAAGGGTTGATCAGTGCATCTATATAGCCTTAATGAAAGATGGAAATCATTACACTTCTGATTAGAAATGTAACTACAATTTCACCAATCACGTTTTTTACGAAAAAAATTTCCCAGTGATATATCATGGTTAGAATAAGAGCATACAAAATGAATTAAATACACTTTAAATAACATGGGTTATGGTAAACATTATAGTACACACTAGCCAAAACAGGAAAGAACCTTATACACTATCTCCTCAATAGGAAACTGAGCATCGCCACCAATGATCTGACTCCAGGAAGTAAAGTTATATCTTGTACAGACGTCGGAATAAGTTCGTTTCCTTTTCCGTGGACTAAGGTGTTTGTAACACTGCTCGATGGAGAACTATCCCCTCCCCCTCCCTTCCTCATAGTCCCACACTCCCACCAAACCCCCCCACTTTTCTCTCCGACCCCGTACTCTCGCTAGCAGCCAGCTTGGGGTTTCTGTACTTCATGCACCTCTCTAATTACGTGTAGTCCGAACAACAAATAAAAGGATAGTACAGTACATATAAACCAAGTTAGAAGATTTACTACACACACACACACACACACACACACACACACACACACACACACACACACACACACACACACACACACACACACACACACACACACACACACACACACACACACAGAAAGAGTTAAAAGACAGGGAGCGACAGGCGCAGAGGGGGAGCGAATGGAAAAATTTGGAATGTGAATCGGCAGTTACGAAGAAAATAAAAAGGGGAGAGGCAAGGAAAGAACAACGAGAGTTAAGAAAAGAGACAGAGAGTGAGAAGTGACAGTGAGAGGTGAAATGAGATACAGGCAATGTGAAAGGGAAAGAGAAAAGGGAGATGTGAATCGAAAGGCCGGGAGACAGGGAAGTAGAGACAAAAGGGGAGACAGCTGAGAGGAAATGGGCATGGAGCAACCACAGAAACAGGGATAATAAAAAAGAAAGTGGGAAAGAAGGCTACGGAACGGAATACTGAGAACGATAATGAGGAAAATTAGAAAAGAAGGCAGTGTAACAGAGAGTAGGAAAAAAGTGTTATTCTGGCAAGGACGCAGGGAAAGAACTAAGCAGGATAAGACGAAAGCATTGAGGCTGAGTAAAACGAATGACATTCGTGTAAAAAGGAAGGGAGAGAAACAGAGAAATTAGAAAAATTTGCGGAAAGTAGAGATTAAGGGTGGGAAGAAAATAGGTTAATTTTTACGGCAAGAAAAAGGAAGGGGATGTTAAGAAGGTAAGACAAGGGAAGGGCCAGGGAGGAAGGAAGGGAGAGAAAGACAGTGGCAAGAGCGGAGTGGAAGAAGAGATTTCGGGTGACAGGGAGAGACGGAGAAAGAAAAGAGAAAAATGAGCACGCAGTTATTACTGGGGAAAGAAAGCAGTGAAGGAAATGGATTTAGTACAAGTAAAGAAATAAGGAGAGAGTAATGAAAAAAAAAAAGATAACACATGTAACGGATGTAAAATTAAGACAAAGTTATGACACAGGGAGGAAGAATGAAGAGTGAGGTAAGGAGGGAGTGACAGGGGGGAAGAGAGGCGAAGGAAAGGAAAGAGAGGGAGGAAGGTAGGGACTGAGCAGATTGCTATAAAGAGGGGAAGGAGGGAAAAGGAAACTGGGGATGAGACAAAGGATCCAGAGAGAGAGAGGGGGAGGGGCAGTACACAGACAGGTCGACAAATGTTCAGAAAGTGTGTGTGTGTGTGTGTGTGTGTGTGTGTGTGTGTGTGTGTGTGTGTGTGTGTGTGTGTGTGTGTGTGTGCGCTTCCGTCCCTGCGTCACTTCTATAACATTGTTCCATTTTTTCACCTGCGTGTTTTCCTCTTCTCAGCTTGTTTCTCCTCTCACCCACTTTTTTTTATCATTATTTCTCCTGATTGTTCTTGTCATTCCAAGTCTCTCTCTCTCTCTCTCTCTCTCTCTCTCTCTCTCTCTCTCTAGGAATAAAGAGATTGTTCTCACAGTCTATATCTCCTTAATACGGCCACTTCCTCAGTTACTGTGGAATTTTGGTCGACATACAAGGACTTAAAAAGAGTTCAGGAGACTATGGTATCAGTTTCGCCTGAGGGCTGTGGGACTTTTTTAGTAGAAACTCGTAGACAACGGGGTCAGCTCATTAGAGTGTTTAAAATCTGAATGGGTTTCACCAGTGGCGTACCTGAGGGGGGGGGCGAGGGGGGCTGTTTGAAACTGCCCCCCGGGCCCCCAATTGAGGGGGGCCCCCAAAAAACTTAAAAATTTATAAGTTTTTTTTATTAATATTTAAAAATATATATGTTTATCATCCCGACAATCCCGGCTGAGATATTAGATAAGTTTTGAGAATAAGGGGGGCTAGGTTCTTTGCGGGGCCCCCCTCCTGGAGGGGGGCCCCACAATGAACCTAACCCCCCGGGCCCCTAAATCTCTAGGTACGCCCCTGGGTTTCACAATCATTACATAGAAAGTTGCTTACTCTTAACACGGACTCGGCACACAACCATGGTTGGGAGCTGTAAATGAAAAAAATTACCGGCAGAATTACGTGAAAACTTTTTCACGTGCAAGATCAGCTCCACATGGAACTGACTGAACATGGACGTTGTTAACATTACAGTAGAGAAGTTTAAGAGATTCATCGGCAGGATCTTACACTAGAATAAATGTGAATTGGATATGCATTCCCAGGCAAACAAGAAGTATCTCCACGGTATGGCCTGCATAGTTATTTAGATCCTAACTTTTCCTTGTAACTCCTCTTTCTCTCTCTCTCTCTCTCTCTCTATCTATCTATCTATCTGTGTGTGTGTGTGTGTGTAAAAGAGGTTTCTACTATCGCAACATTTAATCACAGCAGATTTATTCTGTGTGTGTGTGTGTGTGTGTGTGTATGTCAAAGAGGTGTCTACTACCGCAATATTTAATCACAGCAGATTTATTTCTGTGTGTGTGTGTGTGTGTGTGTGTAGTAAATCTTCTAACTTGGTTTATGATATGTACTGTACTATTCCTTTATTAGTTGTTCGGACTACACGTAATTAGAGAGGTGCTTGAAGTACACAAACCCCTAGCTGGCTGTGAGCAAGAGTATGGAGGGTACCGGGTGGAGTCATGGGGCGGAGAGAAAAGTAGGGTGGTTGGGTGGGAGTGTGGGACCATGAGGAAGGGAGGGGGAGGGGATACCTCTCAATCGAGCAGTGTTACAAACACGGAAAAGGAAACCAACTTATTCCGACGTCTGTACGTATGTGCTGAGTCAGTGGACACACCTCCAGTACATGCAACTCTGTTTGTACAGCACCACATGGACAGAACCGCTCTGCTACCGGGAGACGTCCCCGTCCACGCCGATTCCAACGCCCCGTCTCAATAGCCAGATTATGACTGATTACCCGCAGCCGACTAAATGCCATTCTGTGTACCTCACTAGTTTTACCACGACATTTATAAATCTCGTGAACTGTTAAGGTAGGGTTCAACACATTATAAATTAGGCTTCTAGAAGATGTAGAGTTAGAAATTGATTGCTTTAAAGATTCAATGCCGACTTTAACATCATCAACAGAATTATTAATTAAACTCTTAATGTGTTTACTTGTTGGTGTGTTAGCCGCCATGGTCAGCCTGACACACACACACACACACACACACACACACACACACACACACACACACACACACACACACACACATGAACACGTTCGAAAACACAGACATAAAGACAAAGACAACGTAACATAGAACCACACCAGCATCCTACCACACCTCCAGACACAGAGCCACAGCTCTGCATAGCCTCGCCTCCAAGGACACACGCCATCCCTCCACACAAACACCCACTCCTTTACATATGTAACCTTAACACGCAGCTGTACCTCCACCTACGTAACCCCAACCTCACATTAACAAAAGTTCTTCCACATCAACACACGTAGCCCCACATTCACTCATTCATACACGATAACATCTTCACAAACGTCGATTCATCAACACATACATATCCATAACCCGACACACAAAGTTCTATTTCTATATACATAGCCATATCTTTAAATACATCTAGTTATCCCTGAACGCATACACACACACACACACACACACACACACACACACACACACACACACACACACACTTTTACGTGTACACAGAACAGGCGAAACTTGGAATGTGACACCCGTAGACTTTCAGAGAGCATAATTTCTTATAAAGCGATTTCATGGGCGACCGAAAGTTAGGTTAGGTCACTTTGGGCAGGGTTTGGTCTGATTAGGTAATTTTTTGTTGGGTTGGCTTCAGTTCGACTAGATATAGACGGATTAGCTTAGATTGCTTTAGAATACGTCGGTTTTGATAGGTTTTGGGTTGGGTTTTATTTGGTTGGGTTAGGCTGGGTTAAGTTCGATTGGATTAGGTCATTTTAGGCTTGACTGGGTTGGGTTAGGTCGGGTATGGTATGGTTAAGTGAGACTGGGTAGGATTAGGTAGGGTTAGATGCGGTTAGGCTGCGTCAGAATTGGTTAGGTTAGGTATGGGAAGGTTATGTGAGATTGTGAGGTTAAATACAATTAGACTGGGTTAGGTGAGGCTAAGTTAGATTAGGTTGGGTTGATTTGGGTTGGATTAGGTCATTCGAGGTTAGGCAGTGTTCAGTTTGAGCAAATATGGATAGGTTAGTTGAGACTGGGCTCGGTCTTTTGTTGGTCGGTCCTTCCAATGTCAAACATCATAGGAGGTGAACGTGATTGTGTGTGTGTGTGTGTGTGTGTGTGTGTGTGTGTGTGTGTGTGTGTGTGTGTGTGTGTGTGTGTGTGTGTGTGTGTGTGTGTGCGCTCGCTTCGTGTTTCGTCTATTTTATATATTTTGTGTGTGCCTTGTGTAACTAAAACTTCGTTTTTACGTTTGGGTTCTCATGTGACTGAGGGTGGACTGCTTAAGAATAGCGTCCTTTATAGTTACGATTCCCTCTTCCTTAGTATAGCATATGTTTTTAGTTTATTTAGCTTTCTCTGGACGATTGTATAAGAGCTTCGTGGAAAATACTAGAACTAGAAAGATGGCAGTAGATACCGCCTTGTGTACCAGATATCCTGCCCAAGTTTCATTAGCAGATATCTTGCCCAAGTTGAATAAAGTCGTCTGAAGTAAGAATAAGGTTGAAGAGACGTTGCTGTACTGAAAGTCGTTGGATATGCCTTGTTTTATGTCTTTTCGTATGTGGCTGCGAGATAACAGATTCAGGTTCAGTCTTTTATGGCAAGCGTTAATAGATATCTCAGTGCTTTGCTTAATGTGGAGGTTAATATGTCAATGGAATGCTTCTGAAGCTTTCCGCCTCCTCTCAAGTAAGGATGTGTACTGTCTATTATACTCGTCCAATTGGTAACATCACTGGTATGTGTTTACAGCTCCCCACCTCTCAGGCATGGGTGTTTACTCGTGTGTTTTACATAGGAGTCTATTATACTAGTCGTATTGGTAATCTGTCAATGGTATGTTTTTAAAGCCTCCTACCTCCCTCTCGTGCAAGGTGTTTATTATCTATTACACTCCTCCTATTGGTGATGTGTCAATAGCACGTTTATATTTCCCGACCTCCCTCGTGCAAGGCTTTTTACTGCTTATTACACACACCATATTGGGAGTTGTACACGTCCTGTCTGATTATACAGTGACAACTCTCTCAAATCATTCATGGTCTTCTCATAACCCTCTTCAGCCTCTGAACCACGTAGTCAAGTCTGCGTTTACTTTAGCACTCCTCACAGTCCTCATCAGCCTCCGAACCACCTATCCAAGCCTTACTGTTCTCTTGCCCTGTGCTCTTCTTGTCGTTCTTCGTTTTTCTCACTCTTTTTCTGGCCTCATTCAGCCTTTCTGCTTTTTTCCTTTTATTCTCAGCTCTCTTCATATTCTCTGTTCTCTTTGCTTTTACTCTCTGCTCTTTTTCTTATCCCTCCTCTTTTTCTCTCGTTTTCCTGCCACGGTCCGCCAGCTACAATATTTCATGGTATATTATGCAGATACGAGGCTGTAAGTAATGACCAGGCAAGATGATATATTGTAGCCGTGGCGAATCAGGCAGACATATATGGTGAAAGGTCAGACAAAGACTTACATATTCCTTTTCGTTTTCGTTTTTAAAGGCTCCAACATGCTTGCATGTGTCGGCCTTGGTCACCTAATGGCGGCTCTCCACGCTGCACGATCTATTGCAGCCTCCCTGTTCAGTCCCTTAACCCTAAGGTCACACTTAATGACCTCGTCCCATGTTTTTCTCGGTCTACCCCTCATAACCCCACCCCCAATATTAACACTCCTCACCCTCCCCACCCAATTATCATCCCCATCCTCTCCACATGTCCAAACCACCTCAATCTACCTCTCCTCATCTCAACACCAATACACTCCAGTCCCATCCTACCTCTCAACTCTTCCATCGTAAACCCAGCCCCACCAGGCCTTGGATGCAGGGACGCACTGCACATCCACCTAATCATTGTCATTTCTGTACGTCTGAGTCGGTGAATATCTTCCTCCTTCACTGCCCAGGTCTCACTGCCATACAGCATTACAGTCCTAACACATGCTGCATACAAAGACCTCTTAGCACGTAGGGAGAGCCCTCTCAATGTCAGGAGAGGCAAGAGCTCCCTGAACTTCTTCCAACCACTTCTCACCTTAGCCACAGAGCTAGCTCCAGCCTCACCTCCAGCACACAACATGTCTCCCAAATAACAAAATTCTTCCACACACTCAAGAGATTCACCAGCAAGTTCAATCCTTTCACGTCTAACAATCTCCACCTGCTCACCTCTGCACGCCATACACATAAAATCAGCATTATCTCGCAGTCTACCTCTGATACCACTACATCTCTTATGCACCCATTTATCACACACACCGCACAAGATGGAATTACTTCCCACGCCCTTGTGGCAAACTGCACATGGCCACTCTCCCTCGTCTTTGACAGTACCGCCACCAACCCTAGATATCATCACTTTTGTTTTATCTGCATTTACCCTTAAACCCTTTTGCCCCATACCATCTCTCCACTTCCTAAACCTTTCCTCCGCCTCCCTTTCATTCTCTGCAATCAACACCAAATCATCAGCATACAACACCTCCATATCATTTAAGAGTCTCTCCCACCTGCTCACTGTGACATCCTCTGGCACAGTCACCTGAGCACACCGACTGGCACTAGCACACCTGTACAAAATATCGGCCATTTGGCTCACATTAGTATCAATGTCAGGATCAAACTGGGGAATATCGAATCGAGAAAGGTCCCCAATAAAGTTTTCGATGTGAACATCACAAAACTTTATAGGACGTTTTAACCGAGATTTCTTCTTCTTACAACTTCAATACAAAACTGCATGATCACCAAGCGAACCCGCCCCACACCAAGGCACACCCTATCCACCACTGGGGGGGACAGAGCAACCGCTATGGGGGCGTGATCCGATGGCATATCAAGACCATTATTCACAGTGAAACTTTAAATGCAGTTTAAAATATTGGTAGAAGCATTACACACATCTACTTCAGAAATCCATTCATTATGTTTCTGTGCGTGACAAAAATAAATGGGGAGAAATTGTGAATGAATAAATGATGACGCAGCCCTGAGGGGATATTCTCCCGCATTTGGTCTGATTAGCTAGTCAGGTCAGGTGCGAGTAAGGGGATGGGTCTATTATGATGTGAATGGGGTAAACCAGCTCTGCTGTCGGCCCTGCTGCGGATGTCACTGATTGTACTGTGCATTTGACCCATGTGTGGTGTGGTGCGGTGAGGATCTGTCCCTTCTCCCCTTTGGGGCTAAGATGCGAATGACTCTGTTTGAATGGATGAGTAAATGTGGAGTGTGTCGTCCTGTCTCGGCTACCTCCCTTTCCATGGGGGAAGCAGCCTAGGTATATAGATAGATAGATGTTTCCTATACGTCAGATTGCTCTTATAATGTTTTTCACCATATTTCAAGTTATTTACCACCACTAAATTTTGTTCTACCCATACAGTAGTCATAGTATTTGCATTCTCATTAGGCAAATTAATTTGCTCAGGAATCTCAGGGTAGGTGAAATAATCACATCCAGGGACAAGTAAATTCACTAAATACTTTGAACACCAGTACCAAAACGTGTGTTCAGGTCTCCCATTCGTAGAACATTACAATTTTCCTCTTTTCCACATATGATTTTCTTTTGTATATAACTGAAACTGTTAGGATTAAAGTACCGCGAATCTGTTGGGGGTATATACACAAACCCCAAGAGCACAGTGCTCAATAGGGACAATCTGAGCCAAACTTGGTCTTTCATTTTACAGTCTACACCCATCACAGATGACTGTAAACAACGCTTTACCAGAACCACTGTGCCCCCTCTATGTCCATCTGACCTCACAGTGTCTCTGTAACAAACATAGCCAGGTAGAGAGATACCTAACTTTATTGAAAAACGCCCAAGTGGCGAAAAAAAGAAAAAGCTAACGCCGGTGAGGCAACCCTGCAGCTAGAGGAGAGCTCAGAAACACGTCTTCCTTCTCCACGACCATTCATCAAAGTTCAGGAAGCAGCAAAGACAGCAACAATATTAATACTCGAAGGAAGGCCAAAAGCAGAGTACAGGAACCAGTTTATGTCAACGTTTCGCCCACAAAGCTTCTTCAGGAACATCATTACTGGACAACACTCCACTCCTTAAACAGACCCAAGCCTGACTGGTAGTGCAGGATTGTGTACTTGTGTTCTGGTCACCATTCAGGCTTAGGTCAATTTAAATAGTGAAGCACTGTCTACTGGTGTTGTTCCTGAAGAAGTCTTGGGGCAGAATGTTGCAAGTGGGATTCTGTACTCTGCTTTTGGTCTTTCTCTATATACAGCAGCGAATACACCATAATTTTACTGTTTATCTTCCTTATGAAAGCTTACCCAGAATCCAGCTAAATGAAACGAGTATTTCCCCATCCAATTTTTATCCCATACTTCACACCCGGGACGATTTGCATCAGTATATGACCGATTCCCGCCTCAGTGTTACGAGTCCTTTGACGGAAGGTAATCGAATATTGCTTTTGCTGGATTTTATGGGCCGGCTAAATGCCTCACACATAGTAAAGCCTCTAGCCATACAAGCCTCCGCACGCAACATACTGGTGAAGCACAAATGGTGATGGGTTTCTGTAGTGAGAATGACGCCAGATCCAATATTAACCCTCTGCAGTTCGGGACAGCTCTAGTATTACGCAAGTCTAATTGAATGTTGTTTTTGCTCAGTTACAGTATATGGACCAGGTTAATGTCTCTCACATTGGGAAGCCTTAAGTCTTACAAGGTTAGGCACGCAACACAGAAGCACAAATGGTGATGGGTGTCTGTAGTGAGAGTGATACGTAAATGTGTTATAATGATTCATCCCGTCAGTCTGCATTATGAACCGACAGGGTGATCACATATGCAAGTATGTCCGTGAGCAAAAAGCCTCCAACACCTATCTGCCAGTTGAGGCAATGGAAGGGTGCCACATGAACAAGTTTCTTGTGATAGCAATATGAAACACACAAGAGAAAGGTATCAGAAGGAACGATACTCTCATTTGGCAAGAGTGAGAAATACGGAAAGTAGGACGCAAGGCTGGCAGAGAATTTTGACTCCACATGAAAATACTTAATATCAGGATTCTCTTTAAATGGCCGCCTTGGTTTGAGTTACCCTAAAAACAGATCACGAAACAAAAACGCTTTCACTGAGCGACCATGGATCTCCAGCTGAAAGTATATTGATGGTTAAATAGCAGTGATATGTACGTTGGTCTGCTGTAACATCATATATTAGTTCTGTAGTGTGTTTTTATGAGCAAAGTGCAAACACTAGTAGATTACATGACCTCCCCCCCCTTTCCTTGAGCGCGCACCCCCCGAATTCCTCGTCCAGCAGCGGTGGCAGCAACATCTCCTCTCCTCATCATGGCCTCGTCTACTACTGCTCCAGCCTACGACCCGTTGAGGGGGGCTAAGCATAGCAGTACTGAGCCTGAAGGAGGAGTGCAGACAATCACCATCACCGGCACCGTGAAGTGGTACAGCATCAGGGCGAAGTACGGGTTCATCCGGCGCCACGATACTGGCGTCGATGTATTTGTGCATCGCTCAGCGATCGCTGCTACCTCTTCTCTGCGCCCCTCGCTCTCGTTACGCCAGGGCGAGACAGTGGAGTTCCACATTCACCAGACACCGAAGGGTCCCGAGGCTAGTGACGTCACTGGACCGGGAGGTGCAGCTGTGCAAGGCTTTGCCAATGCACGGCGGCGCCCCACGGCCCAGGGGCGCCGGCCTGGGGATCCCCGATGTCCTGAGGATGTGGATACCATTTTCGCCATGTGCATCGCGACGGCGAAGGCTTTCTGTGGCGATGACAAGGCAGCTATGCTCGTTCTACTCCCCGAAATCTTCGAGAAGAACTGGCTGCCACACCTTGTCATCCCTCAGAGCTTCGCTCGTGATGCTCGGCCAACCCCTCGTCAGGAGCGTCACACGACCTCGCTGCAGCCTCCTAGACCCCGCACAACACCGCGGAAAAAGCTGCAGCTTGACGCTTCTCTTAACAGAGCGACTGCCTCCTCCTGCCCTCCCTCTGCCCCGCCCATGGACATCGACACCGCCGATGATCACCGCCCGCCGTCAGCAGCTGAGGGAAGGGTCGCCTCTCCTGTCTTTTCCATCCTACAGGAAGAAAGCGACCACACCTCCCCCTCACCACCTGATGCTGTCGTGAACCTCCAGGCCACCGAGGAGGCATGTACCTCTCCATCCCCACCACCGACATCGAACAAGAAGAGGTAGAGGAAGAAACAGCCTAAACCACCGCCACCTGCCGAGATAGATCCTGAAGGCACTACTCCACACGCTTCTGAACCTGACCTCAGCTATAACGACACCCTCAGCAAGGCAGAAATTTCCAACATCGTAAAGTCGGCCTTTAATCCGACATTCTCCTAGGCCGTCTAAAACAGACAGACGTATCCTTATTTTCCAAACTAACCAGCCCCAGCAGTTCCTCGTAGAGGCTGCTCCACTTACATCTCTGATAACTCTGGCGGGCTCTCCACCCTGAGCCCGGGTCCATTTTCATAATAAAATGGACGAATCTCAACAACAACAACGCACCCCCCCCCCCTACACACATCTACACGCAAGCTGCAGTGTGTCACCATATCCCGCCCCACACCACCACACATCCCCCCCAGTCCCTCTCTACTCACCAGTCTTCGAAACTACCTAACATTGTCTTTCCAAAGCCACGAAGTGTAGATGTTGATACAAATAAACGTGAAATACAATTATGTCTGAGTTTCTCTCCTCATCAGAGCATGCCATCAAATAAATAACTGGTATCATGTGTAATTACCGTTTTTTAATATTAACTAACAGTAATCTCCCAGCCCAAAAGCAGTCAAGATAGAGGGTTCTCAGCCTCTACATCACTTCAAAATCTCTTTACCTAAATTCTCGTGGCCAATGACGATCTAGATTTTTGCATAATAATCTGTACATGGAACGAATAACATGCTAGTTTATGGAATATAGGAGTCTGCCACAATTCTCCATTTGGGGAAAAGAATGGTTAAAGGAAAAAACGTAGACAGAGGCGAATGGGAGAAGGCTGTGGTATTAGACTAATGGGGGTACTGTTGATATTTTCACTGCCTTTTTTTCTCATATACAGAGTGAAACTAAAGCTTTATTAATCCTCAGATACGGACATCATTGTTAACTGACGTGATCTGGTACGAGTATGGCTGAAAACAAAATATGTAATCAGAAAAGCGGCCCAAAAAAAAAAAATCGTTGCGTCTGCTACTAGTGGATGTTATTACAGTCAACCGAGGGAGCCCGATGAAGCTATGTGTTTGGCCAGGTTTATATATCTGTCTATCAGTCTGTCTGCCTGCCTGACCGCCTGCCTGTCTACCTTTTCTACCTCCCTGACTGCCTGCCTGTCTGCCTTTGTCTGCCTGCCTCTCTGTTAGCAAGATTATAAGGAAAAGTCAGCAGATTATCTTATTTCTTTATTCAGATTTTGAATTTACTATTCTATACAAGCCCTTACGAACTCGGGAACGTTGTCGCTGGAATCCAAGCAGGAAGAGTCAGTGGACAGTGACTAATTGTTCGCAGTTACCCATCCATTTTACTGCTTTCTCTGAATAGGAAGCCCACCCCAACTTAATCTGTTGCGTCACAAAACGTGCGCGGGGAAGTCAAGCGAGCAGATTATCTCTGTCATTAGACTTTGAGTTAGGTTTGGATGAAGTAATTTTTTTTTTTTTTTTAATAGCATTCAGCAAAAGGTCAGGGGTACAAGACAAAGATAAAGGTTCAGTCAGCCGCCATGTCCGAGCGAGAGGCTCATCAATTTCGAAGCATTGTGATGAGCAAGTAATAAACAGTAGCTCAGAGATAGACTCCGTGGAGAGAGTGCATCAGCACATCACGTCTACACGATTATTTGATTTTCTGTTACAATACTCTAGAATCACAGGTGTTTATTGATAAAGTGGACCGGCGTTTGAATCGACTGTGAGGCACGAGAGTTGTTGGCGTCACGTCATAAGCTGGTGGATAGATTTTGCTGGATTTTCTCGCCATTGTCCTCCTGCCTGTGATCTCGCCTTGTTCCTGCTGCACCTTCCAAAGGTATGCTGTTTCCCTTTTTCTATACTCGCGGCTCACGACCCTGAGGTTGTCATTATCGTACCCTGGCAACTTACCATTCAAAAGCGCGACTGATTTCGTATCATATTATGCACGAATCAATATAATAAGCACGAATATATTATACACGAATGTTATTATACACGAACATATTATACACGAATCACATGCGTCTCATATAATATCAACCTCAGAGGCATGCGCCACGACTATAATTCTGTACTCATTTTACTCTAACTTGGCTCAAATTTTCCATCCCTCCAACCTGAATGCTGAGTTGTAGCAATAGATTAATGCTAGAAAATGTAAGTCACAAAAAAGTGATATGGAAAGGAAGCCGTAGCGTTGTCCGTCTCTTCCAATGATCCATGTGAAGTAAGCTGCAAAAGGACGAAAATTTGGGCCACTTAACAATGAAAAAATAATATACTACGTGTTACAATGATAATCTAGGACGTTGTGGACTGTTGAGAAGTTTGCGGTTTGCAATAGAGGGACAGGAAGACAGAGACAGACAGATAGAAGACAGACAGATGCAGGGTAAGGAGACAGACAGAGGAGACGAAGCGTCGCGTTATTATGAATGTAGTTGACTTCATTGAACATTGCACTATAGTTGTGCCCAAACTTTAACCCCTTAACCGCGGGCCGTCACTTTCGTGACGCTCGGCTACAATGGATCATACCGCGGGGCGTCACTTTTGTGATTCTGTGTTATTTTGAATTATCCCGGGCTCTCAAGTGGTGGCTTGTATCATATATCAGTACTGCCAATGTCCAACACTAGTCAGCACTCCAAATCTCATCTGTACTCCCATCCATTGTTGACATTTTAGCTATTTTAACCCCTTCCTGACTCCCCTTCCTACCTGCCCTCCATTACCCTCTCCTCTCACCTCCCACGCCGCGCTGCGCTACGGAAATTTCCCCCTTCTCTTTCCACAGATTTCATCCATTGAAATAAGCCCTATGCCCTATATTTTTACCCAATAATATTTACCAAAAAAAAAAAGGTAAGTGATAGTGTTATACTCCAGAAATTGCCTAATTATCACCTGACAACACCTCACGTGCATTCATTCCCTACATTACCACGGTAATTTCCTCTTTGATTTATGCCTTGTAATCGATGTCTGTAATAAAAATATATATCAGAAAGGAAGGGAGAATCCTAATTGACATTTACAGTCACCTGGAACTACCTATTTCTATATTTATTGCCGAGATTTTCTACCTATAAAAAATTAGCATGTAAGTTAGCAGCAGTAAGCCTAAAGTGTCATTGTCAACCCTTCCCTTCTCAGATAATTTACCCCCTTCTTGACTCCCCTCCCTACTTGCCCTCCATTACCCTCTCCTCTCACCTCTCACGCCGCGCTGCACTACGGAAATTTCTCTCTTCTTTTTCCACAGATTTCATCCATTGAAATAAGCCCTATGCCCAATATTTTTACCCAATAATATATACCAAAAAAAAAACAGGTAAGTGATAGTGTTATACTCCTGAAATTGCCCAATTATCACCTGACAAAACCTCACGTGCATTCATTCGCTACATTACCACGGTAATTTCCCCTTTGATTTATGCCTTGTAATCGATGTCTGTAATAAAAATATATATCAGAAAGGAAGGGAGAATCCTAATTGACATTTACATTCACCTGGAAGTACCTATTTCTTTATTTATTGCCGAGATTTTCTACCCATAAAAAATTAGCCTGTAAGTTAGCAGCAATCAGCCTAAAGTGTCATTGTCAACCCTTCCCTTCTCAGATAAGCCGCGGCATTTAGTTCCTTGTCCTCCACTGCAGAGACAACATGTCGCACTCGCGCCCCGCCATTCCTGCCGCTTCTGCGCCCATTGCAAAGGGCCCCGTGACCTCTACCCCCAAGAAAAGTGTTGAGGCAAGCAGGAAAGGCCTCAGTGACTCTGCAGTGGCACGAGAACTTGTGAATTGTCGATGATAATAATGGACAGCGATTTTGACGATTCCGGTGAATCGTGTGATGAGCCGGGTGAACATATCGCGCCAGAAACAGCGACAACAAGTGCTCCTACCAGTGAATCTGTGTGTAGCTCCAAGGGAAAGGAGCCTTTAGTGCAGGAAGGAAAAGAATTTGGGAAGGGAGTGAAAAGGCGGCGTGTTAGCCCCAGAACAATGCCCCCACGTGACCCAGCCCGCCATGAGTCACGAGATCATTCACCTCCCCGTTTCCCAAGCCCCGCTTTACTCATCTCGTCATCATCGTCGGCTGAGTTATCTCCGGAGTCTTCGTCGTCGGAGTCACCACCAGCATCAACAGTGAAGGCCGGCCGTAGAGGTAGAGGTAGATCTAAGAGAGTGAGAAGTAGTGTAGCTAGTAGGGTAAGGGCTGCTAGTGCTGTACGGCAACCTAGGGTCAGTGCGAGTGACCTTGACCGTGATAAGCCTCCCTCTCAGCCAACCTCCACCACCACCACCACCACCACCACCATCCCTCCACCGCCACGCCAGGGAATCCTGGACGCCTTCGCGTGGACGGAAGGGTCAGATTTTGTCCCCGAAAACCTGGTTTTAGATGAGAGCTCGTCAGGAGTTCAGCCTGCCTTCACTATGGACGAAAATGCTGAGTGTGTCGACTACCTTTTGGCCTTCCTAGATGACGAAGTCATGCAGCACATATGTGATGAGACTAACAGGTTCGAATCACAACGTGCTGCTAGTGGTACAGGTGCAGCCAAGATGCAACAGTGGACCATGCTGGGAGTGCAGGAGCTGTATGTGTTCTTTGCCCTCATGCTTCTTATGCCACACTCCAAGAAGCATGAGTTGGAAGAATACTGGTCCATGGACCCCTTACTACCCTCACCGACCTTCAACAAGTACATCGCCAGAGATCGCTTCCGGAATATCATGGGAAACCTGCACTTTGCCGATAATGATGTACCTTCCCAAACCGACCCACTCTGGAAGATCCGGGAGATTCTGAACAGAATGAAGGATAAGTTCATGTCATTCTTCCACCCATTTCAGAAGGTTGTCATTGATGAGTCCTTGGTTCTGTTCAGAGGACGTCTTCGGTTTGTCCAGTACATTCCAAGCAAACGCCATCGCTTTGGAATTAAGTTCTTTGTACTGTGTGACTGTAAGACGGGGTACATCCTTGACTTCGTCATATATTCAGCCAGCACTGTCGATCTCGATAAAACACACCCCCTTGGCTTCTCAGGCTGTGTAGTGAAAGTGCTCCTAGAAAAGTATTTTGGTGGGAATCATGTGCTGTATACAGACAACTACTATACAGCACCGAAACTTGCCAAATACCTTTCTGAGCACGGCATTGGCTCCTGCGGCACTGTCAAAAGTAATCGTGCCAACTTCCCCAAATTCCCAGAGGCAGGAAACTCGCAGCGAGGAGACGTGCACCTACGCAAGTCTGAGAAGATGCTGGCAATACGGTGGCATGACAAGAGAGTCGTGCACATGCTCACCACCGTACATAAGTGGGAGATGAGAGACAGTGGGAAGGTCGACCGTAGGACAGGCGAACCTGTGATGAAACCTGATGCTGTGTTGGACTATAATATAAACATGCGGCTGGTGGACAAGTCCGACATGATGATTGGTGAGATCGACTGCCTCAGGAAGAATACTAGGTGGTACAGGAAAGTTTTTCTGCATCTCATAGATATGACGATGCTGAACGCCTTCATCCTGTACAAGATGAAGGTAAAGCCACCCAAGTCCTTCTCCCTGAGGTTGTTCACCAGGACTTGTGTCCAGCAGCTGCTGGAAAAATATGGTAAGGTGCAAGCAGCAACTCCAAGGCGCCATCCAGTTACACTTCCCGACCGACTTGAGCAGAGGGCGTATATGGATCGGCACAGACTTGAGCTAATGCCTGCCACAGGGAAAAGGAAGGCTGCGATTCGCAGGTGTCAGGTATGTGCGCATACCATACGCCGCACACCTGAGCATAAACGCACCTCTTGGCAGTGCACTGAATGCCAGGTTCCCCTCTGTGTAACCTGCTTCTTCGATTATCACAGCCAGAAGCAGTTCTAACAGTGCAAGTGTGGAAGCAGAATTATTTGGAAATAATGTGTAAATAATGTGTAAATAATGTGTAAATAGCAGGTGAAAGCAATGGATGTTCAGTTCATATGATTGAACAGTGTACTATAGTTTCATCTTACTGAAAGTGACAGTGAATAACATATTGTAAGTAAAATAGAAGGGTAAATATTGAAAATAGAATAGAAAATGTAAATAGTAATGTAAGTAATTAGTAATATAAGAATATGAGTACAAATAATTTATGTTATAACAGTGAGAGTGAATCCGTGGCTCTCTACGTATTTTACTGACTGAAAAATAGAATGACTTCAGTGACAATAAAATAATACGACTGAATGAAACTTATGGAGAAAAGACTCCAGATATATATAAGTGTGATATAGTAATAGAAATATAAAGTGTGAGGGGTTTTATGAATAATAAATGACAGAGTGCCTAGAGCGAACTAGCGCAAGTGCGGCGATCAGACGCGCTCGTAATTTCCATTGCTTTCACACTGTTTTTTTTTTAGTATGGATCCCAAACTACTTGAAAATGGTAGAATAGTGTTTATAGTGTTTGTATCTGGCTGTGGTAATCATATAACGGGTTGTCGGGAAGTGTAAAGTGGAGACTTAGTTACCCTACTTCAGAGGTCTCCACAAGTCCTACGGAAACTGACGAAGGCTCAACAATCATTCCAGGAGAAAGCTGAAGGTATGTGCTATAAGCATATTTAATTTTATTATTCTAGGACTAATAACTGATTTTTAGCAAATATTTTTTGAGAGTGTCGGAGCCCAAATAACCCCGCGGGACACGCAAGTAATTGGTAAACAAGCCCACGGTGTAGGGGTTAATAGCACGTCTTCTTATGTATAACCAAAGTCGTTTGATGTGTAGTGAACTAACACACACACACACACACACACACACACACACACACACACACACACATGCAACTACATCAAACCGTTCATGCCTTACTCCACCGTGAACACAACACATCCACATACCCAACAACACCCCCCCCACACACATACATAACCACACACAACCACATACTCGTATAACCACACACACACACACACACACACACACGCACATACATAACCATACACAACGACATACTCGTATAACCACACACAAACACGCGCGCGCGCACACACACACACACACACACACACACACACACACACACACACACACACACACACACACACACACACACACTGCAACCACATCAAACCGTACACCCCTTACCCCACCGTACACACAACACATCCACATACCTAACCACACACACACACACACACACAACCACATATTCGTATAGCCACACACACACACACACACACACACAAACACAAGTATTCTATGATGGGCCTTGCTGATAGAGGTGTGTGTGTGTGTGTGTGTGTGCGTGTGTGTGTGTTGTGAGGTGGGGAGGTTGCCATGGTAACACAGATGCCCTGCACCAGCCAAGCTAACACCATACGTATTGCCCACTGAGTCTCGCACTTTATATAAAACATCTCTGTACTCATATCTGATCCCAGTATTGCAGTTTTTTTTTTTTCATCACAATACTGTAAAACATACTCGAACTTGATTTTTGAAAATGATCCATGAATATTAAAGTTTTCTGTGGCAAGAAATGAAGAAGGTGTTTGGTGGTGGGGTGGAGTGGGTGTCTAGCGGTGCATTGTGGTGAGACACATACACTCACAGGCACATAATTACACAAACTTACACACACACACACACACACGTACAAATACACACACGTACACTGAGGAAGGGTGAGGCAGAGACTGGCAGGGAGAGGCAGAAACGGGTGGGAAAAAGCAGGGAGAGGGAGGCAGAGCCAGGGTGAGGCAGGGAAAAGCACCGTAGTGAATATAATGTGTCTGTGTTTTTGTCTTTAGCTGTAGGCAATGACGGAGAGAGAGAGAGAGAGAGAGAGAGAGAGAGAGAGAGAGAGAGGAGGGGATCTCACACACGTTTCGATCCAGAAAAGCTGGTCAAACCTTAGCAGAAAAAATTATATCTTGGCCATAAGAAGGGATTTTTTTCATGACAGTTTTTTTTTTTTTTTAATACACACAAGATTGTGAACAGGCATAAGAGTAACTACACACACACACACACACACACACACACACACACACACACTCGGTTCAAGGTCGGCGGATTAGCGAATTGGCGTGTATGGGGGCAGGGAAGGGGGGATGGGGAGGGCAGCCTGGCAGGTGCTATGAAGAGGGTAAACGGGATGGGGGGTGGGGGGGATGGGGGAAAGGTGTCGTGAACGAAGAGTGACGGACAAGCCGGGGGAAAAAGAAAATATGACATTTGCCTCGCCTCACCTGTCCAGGTTTCTCTGTCCATGACATAATTCTTCTTTGGTTTCTTTTATAATTTTTGCATATATATCGTTCGGACCTGGCGATTTTTGAGGTTTTAACTTATTAATTTCTTTCAATACGTCCTCCTTACTAATGGTTATTTTACTAAGAATATTTTTCGTATTCTCATCGTAAATATTTGCTGCTTGAGGGACCAGGTCTAGATTTTCCTTGGCGAATACTGATATGAAATAATTATTTAGGATGGAGCACATTTCTTTGTCTTCACTGGTAATGTCACCTGATTCTGTTCTGAGTGGTCCTATCCTATCTTTATTTTTCGTTCGGTACATTTGATAAAAACCCTTGGGGAGATGAAAGGGGGAAAGGAGGTAGGATACAGGAAAGAACACAGACGACATAAGAAAGAGGAAGTGTAAGGACATGTCGAAAAGAGAAGAAGAGGGAAAGAAATACACGGGGAAAAGGGAAAGAAGGGAGAGAAAGAGAGTGAGGAAGAAGAGAGAAAAACTTGAAAGAAAAGATAAAGGGAAAGGAGAGAGGAGAGGAAAGGAGAGAGGAGAGGAAAGGAGAGACACGAAAGTGGGAGGAGAGAAGAGGAAGAGAGGAGAAACGAAGGGTGGCGAGAAAATTGATTGAGGTGTAAAGTGGGGAAGCGATTAGAGAGAGAAAGGAAGGGGAGAGAGGGTTGTGGGGGGGTAAGGATTACAGGAGAGAGAGAGAGAGAGAGAGAGAGAGAGAGAGAGAGAGGGGTGAAACAAATAAAGACACTGAACGATAAACAACGGTACAGTGACGAAGGCATGAGAGGAATTGCAGAACCTAAATATTTTACATCATTTCGTTGTTTTTAAAATCTCTTTATGGCTTTTTTTTTTTCTTGTCTCAGTCAGCTCCAACCTTCTCCTTGCTTATCTCTCTCCTCTCCTCCTCCATTAACCTAGTAAACATTCTCTATTTTCAACTCTCTCTCTCTTCTTTCATCGTTCCTCTACACCTCTGTACACGTCAACGTCAGCCGGGGTTGCCGTAATTTTTCACATTTGTTTATACTTCTCTTATTTCTGGCCTTATTTTTCGTGCTACATTATTCATTTACGTATCATATTGTTCTCAGTGTGATTTTCTATAAGGCTACATGCATTTCAGGTTGAACGGAATACAGCATTACCACTACAATAACACAATGAACAATAACATGTGAAAAAAACATAGGCAGCTGGTGTAAATGTTTATACTGCATTTTCGACGTTATTTTTTGTGCTATTTTATTCATTTTAGTCTCTTTTTCTTCGTAAGTGTTTGTCCTGCAATAAAATGAGTATAAAATAATGAGCAAACAGCCAACATCACGATTACTAACATCGCAAACAGCGTAAAAAAAGACCAGGCGCGCTCCATCAGCGCGCCTTCTCGTAAATATTGATATGTTTTATTTTTATTTCAGACGATATTTTGAGTGCTATTTCGTTCATTTTAGTCTGTTCGTACGAGTTTGTTCTACAGTAACAAGACATTCAAGAATGAACAGAACACGAACGTCACTGGTACTAACACAGTACATGCAGCAGAAGGATACGTTAGAAAAATAAAGAACCTCTATACAGTACGTATATCTCATGTAGAATGGGAAGACATTGGCGCGCATTTAAACCTAGTCCCATGAACAGTGAAAAGCAAATGTTTTTGGCGACTCACCACCAAAAATTTAACTTTCTACCGAGAAGAAACGAAAACAAGAAGAAAATTAGAAGAAAATAGAGTTTCTCATGAATTTATTACCCCTTCCTGGATCCTGGCGTATAATAGTGGGAGAAGAATGATGATGATGATATGAAACTACAAGCATCCCGTACTTTGGAAATCCTACACGCTTAAAGCGGCCCATACAGTGTGCCTGTCAGCTGCGCGCTTCTGCCATACTTACAACTGACCTCCCTTACAGGCTAAAAATATTTGTGGATGGCTTTGGTACAGCCTAGTATAGTTTTACTTATACAAAAAACCTATAAGGTTTTTAT
Organism: Coenobita brevimanus; assembly: GCF_032717465.1. Taxonomy (NCBI): domain Eukaryota; kingdom Metazoa; phylum Arthropoda; class Malacostraca; order Decapoda; family Coenobitidae; genus Coenobita; species Coenobita brevimanus. The sequence goes on along the minus strand of NC_136958.1, from coordinate 45,105,997 downwards.
GAAAGAATCGCTTTTTGTTATAGTAATTACAAAGACCTTTGTACAACTTGGCAGAGTTGCTCATGCTGTGCTGCCAGGTCTTTCGAGGCGGATTTGGGTCAGATTAGTGTCACACACACGCACGCACACACACACACACACACACACACACACACACACACACACACACACACACACACACACACACACACGCATACACACCACCTGTCCTGTTCTGCGCGCTTCATTCATTCTTCCGCACTCGAGGACAATGGATGCCTCTCCAAAGCCTCAATCAAAACACCTGCACAGTCAAGCCAAAGGAGTTATATACAATGTAAACCAGTATTTTCAGCGAGAGAAGGAGAAGGGGGATTTTATTACCAGCTTATCAAAGGCTACTTGCCGGACAGCTGAGGCAACAAAAGTAAGCGAAAGAACAATAAAAAGAATATGCAAAGAAGCAAGAGATAATGAAAAAAGTAATGAATTTATGTCTCCCAAGAAACGGCAACGCACAAGACCCATTGCTGATTTCTTTGACGAATTTAATGAAGGTGTTCTACGACGAACCGTGCTCGGTTCCTACGAGAGGAAAGAGATACCCACGCTGGCAAAACGCGCCAAGACTTTGACCTCTTAGGTGGTGTGGAAACAAAGCCGAAATATAATAATAATAATAATAATAATAATAATAATAAATGCGTACACACACACACTGAGAGGGGAGGGGGAGGGTAAATGGTGGGCTGTACCAAGGCCACCTAAAAATAGCCTTGGCCTACGAGAGGTGAGCGGAAGTGTGGCAGCAAGGCACAGGTGACAGACGCAGCCTTCAGGGGCCACTTAAAATGTGTTATACTATACCAGGCCACCGCGGCTCCTCTATTTACCCATCTACCCATCCATCTTCCTAGAAAAACATCTCGTAATTCCTTTCCCAGACACCTACTCACCTCTCTCTCTCTCTCTCTGTTCACTTTAACTGGGAGTAAAATTGCCGCCTCTCCATCTAAATTGCAGAACTATAACATCAACACAAGAATACTGTGCTAGTCACGAAGAAGTGCTATGAAAATGTTACATACCGGCAATAGACGGCAAAAGGACGATAATCTCAAGTTAAAATCAAGGGACAGTAGTCTCTTGGGGTTAGGAAGCTTATTAACACCTCTTCCTGACCGATTTATTTCCGAGTTTGCTCCTGTACTCTGTTGTTTCTATCTATCCATCCATCCATCCTTCTATCTATCAGTCTATCCATTCATCCATCCATCCATCTATCTATCTATCTATCTATATATATCTATCTATCTGTCTATCTCTATCTGTTGTGTTATTCATGCACGGTATAAGAAGCAAAAAAAAAGGTTGTTAATGGGTAGTTTGGCAAATAAATCGCTCAGGAAAAGGTGTTAAGGAGCTTCCTTTGCCGACGAGAATATGGACAGGAACATGATAAAACGTGTAATGTTTCTTCACTATAAGTGGCGACAGCGAGAGGTGGCGGAGAAGCTCATCCCACTCTTGCCACTGGAATGTCTGGGATTGGTGGAGGGTGTATTGGAAGTACGGTATTTTGCAGCTTTTATTAGTAAAAAATGATTACTCTGAAAAATTATTTCAATATATTAGAATCGTTTTTATGGTTTAGTTTCGTTTGCAGTTTGTGTACCTGTAGTAATATTTGGAATTGGAGAGTATTTATTTATGTATTACCGTATTTATTATTTTTTATTTTTCTCTTCATGTGGTAAATCATTGAAACATATAAATTATTAAATAAGATGTTAAAAGTTCAGTATATTACAATAATGTCCGAGTCTTAAGTTTGTGAATTGTTTAAGTATTTCCCGTTGTATAAAGGCAAGGGTGATAAGTATGAATGTACTAGCTTTAGGGGTATAAGTCTGTTGAGTGTTGTAGGTAAAGTGTATGGTAGAGTGTTAATTATGAGAGTTAGAGAGGGTACAAAGGGAGTGATTAGTGATGAGCAGTGTGGCTTTAGGAGAGGGAGGGGATGCGTTGATCAGGTGTTTGCTGTGAGACAAGTGTGTGAAAAGTATTTAGCGAAAGGCAAGGATGTGTTTTGGGCATTTATGGATTTAGAGAAAGCGTATGATAGAATTGATAGGGAGGCTTTGTGGACTGTTTTAAGATTGTATGGACTTGATGGTAGGTTACTAAAAGGGGTGAAAAGTTTTTATGTAAATAGTAGAGCGTGTGTAAGAGTGGGAAATGCTGTGAGTGATTGGTTTCCCGTGAGAGTGGGGCTGCGACAGGGATGTGTGATGTCGCCTTGGTTGTTTAATATTTACATGGATGGTGTTGTAAGGGAGGTGAATGCAAGAGTTTTAGGTGGTCTGAGTCTGGTAAATGTTGATGGAGGAGAGTGGAATCTGAAGCAACTGCTGTTTGCAGATGATACTGCATTGGTGACTGATTCAGAGGAGAAATTGAGACAGTTGGTAGAGGAGTTTGGAAGGGTGTGTGAAAGGAGGAAATTGAAAGTAAATGAGAATAAGAGTAAAGTGATGAAGTGTACGAGGTTGATAGATGGTAGGGGGATGAATATAGTTTTGAATGGTGAGTTGCTTGAGGAGGTAGATTGTTTTAAATATCTAGGGTCACATGTTGCTGTGGATGGAAGAATAGATGCAGAAGTGAAGTTTAGAATTAATGAAGTAGGAAAGGTGCTGGGAGGAATGAAAAAAGTGTTTAAATGTCGTTCGCTTAGAATGGATGTAAAGAGAAGGCTGTATGAGGGTGTTGTGGTACCGACTGCGTTATATGGGGCTGAAACATGGAATATGGGTGTAGCAGAGAGGAAAAGTTTGAATGTAATGGAGATGAGATGTCTGAGGAGTATGTGTGGAGTGACGCGTATGGATCGAGTGCGAAATGATGAAGTGCGAAGGAGAACTGGAGTTGTTCGGGAGATGGCTGGTAGAGTTGAGCAGAGGGTGTTGCAATGGTTTGGGCATATGGAGAGAATGGATAATGAGCGATTGGTGAAAAAGATAACTAGATCTGATGTGAAAGGTGTAAGACTGAGAGGAAGACCACGAATAGGATGGATGGACAGTGTGAAGAGAGCGCTGGATGCGAGAGGGATGTCTGTTGAGCAAGGAAGAGTGGCTGTGCGTGACAGAAATAAATGGAGAGAAATTGTGAATGAATAAGTGATGACGCAGCCCTGAGGGGATATTCTCCCGCATTTGGTCTGATCAGCTAGTCAGGTCAAGTGCGGGTAAGGGGATGGGTCTGTTATGATGTGGCAGGGGTAAACCAGTTCTGCTGTCGGGCCCTGCTGTGGATGTCACTGCTTGCATTGCGCAGTTGACCCTTGTGCGGTGTGATGCGGTGAAGATCTGTCCGTTCTCCCCTTTGGGGCTAAGATGCGAATGAATGTGTTTGAATGGATGAGTAAATGGAGAGTGAGTCGTCCTGTCTCGGCTACCTCCCTTTCCTTGGGGGAAGCAGCCTAGGTATATAGATAGATAGATAGATTTTCAGTAACTTGTAAATTGTTTGAAATATGTTAGGAAAATTCGGACTTATAAGCATTTGATATTCTTGATGGGAAAATAGAAAAGAAATGTGGTTAAATGGTAAATGCTGCGGCAGAAGTGAATTGGGCGAGTGTTATTGTGAGTTTGCTTGCCACGCTGAAACAGAGCTGGTGTATACATTGCCCCCCACGCACCATTATTCCTGACCCCCCACCCCACCACCACCACCCCTCATCCTGATCCCCCCCACACACCTTCTCGACCTCCTCACTCCCAACCATCTCTACCTGACACCCTCCTCACACACACTCCTCTCCTCCTTTACCTCCTCCCACACCTCTCTTCCTGACCCCTTCCACACCCCATCCCTCATCCCTAATTCCCCACACACTCCAGCTCGACCCCCTCACTCCCCACCCTCTCTTCCTGAACCTTCCCACACCCCACCTTCTTTCTGACCCACCCCACACTCACACTTCTCTTTCTTACCTCCTTTGCCTTTTTTCTTTTCCCTCATTTGCCTTACTTTTCCAAGTTTTATTTGCCTTTCTGTTTTTATTTTCATCTTTTCAACACCTCTCTTCCTTATTTTCTTTTCCTGTTTGTTTCCCTTATTTTTTCTTTTCCTGATTAAAAATTTTCTCTTTTCGTATTTATTTCTCTCTTTTTCCCATTACAGAAAACATCTACTTTTTTCTGTTCTTTTCTCTTTTTTTTTTTTTTCAAGTTTTTCCTTTGATCTTCCTTTTCGTTCTCCCAATGATGTATATATATACATATTTTTTTATTTCCCGATTGCATCCCCTTCCCTCATTTTCCCCTCTTCCTGATCTGTGTGCCTTTTTCCTATCGTCAATTTTCTCGTTAATTTTGCTGTTCTTGTATACACTCTTCTTCAAGTTCATCTTCGTCTTTATCTTATTCATCTTCGTCTTCATCCTATTCATCTTCATCTTCATCTTATTTATCTTGGTCTTCATCTTATTCATCTTCGTCTTCATCGTATTTATCTCTATCTCCATCTCCATGATAATAATAATATCATTGGTGTTGTAATAAGTACCATTATTTCCTAACTCACATTTTCCCGTTTTTCCCACCTTCCCTCTCTCACTTTTTTTTTTTTTTTCGCGAGTGTTTCACTCTCTCTCTCTCTCTCTCTCTCTCTCTCTCTCTCTCTCTCTCTCTCTCTCACGGATTTAATTTCCTAACTGCTTATTGTCTCGTCGTTGCCTCTCTGTTTATTTAGCTGTGAGGGCCACTTGTGACAATATGACCCCAGAGACCAACCACCTTCTGTCTGTCCCTGTCCCTGCCCCTTTCCATGCCTCTTTCTCTAGTGTCCCTGCTGAATCCTTGTCTCTGTTCCTGCCCCTATCCCTGTCTCTGTCCCTATTCCTGTCCCTGTCCCTTGTCTTTCCCATTTCCTGTCCCTGTTTCTGCTCCTTCTCCTGTCCGTACCCCTGTCCCTGTCTCCCTGTCTGTCTCTGCCAAATTCCTGTCCCTTCCCCTACCCTCACCCTCCCTTCCCCCGCCACTGCCCTTCATTATACCCAGGCGCATAAAACGTGAGATCATAATACATCTGGAGATATTCGGAAGCGACTTGACACGGTATAAAAATTGGAGGACTGTAGGAATGGTAAATATTGGAGTAAATCTGACTAATCTGTTGAATATGCAAATTGAAATCTGCAGTGGTGGAATTGAATTCGTTCTCACAGTTGACGAAAGAAGAGATTTGGCTAGATTTGGAGAGGAATTCATTAGGTTCCTCTCTGTAGATGTGTACTGTATATTTATTTTTATTAATATTGGAAAAGAATTCATTATGATCGTATAGTTAGATGTATACAATATTTGTTTATTTTATTTTTATCATGTATACGGTTTATATTCTAATTTTTATATATGATACTGTAGCACATAAATGTCCATAATCACAACCGACTTTCCCACATAATATATTGGATGGTTTGGGTTCAGACGCAAGAGTAGGAAAGCATAAACGTAGACAAAAACTTTCAACAGAGTGACCAGTGAAATGGGATTCAGTACATACACACATATATTCCTTCCTTTTTGAATGTATAGGAGCATGAATAAAATTAGGACGTGTGTTTTGTATCTATGAAGTGGAGTATAAAGGAGGAGAGTACGAAGGGTGTGTGTGATGTGGTGTTCGTGGGGTGTGGGGGTTTAATGTGGTTGTGGTGGCGGTGGGGGTGTGGTGTGATGGTGTGAATGTGGTGATAGGACTGTGTAGTATGAGGGTGGTGGTAGGACTTGTCTGGTGTGTGGTTTGGTGTGGTAGTGGTGTGTGTTTTAGTAGGAGGGTGGTAGTAAATATGGTGTGAGGCGGTTGGTGTGGATGTGAGGGTGGAAATGGGCAGTGTGATGATGTGTATGGTGGTAGGAGTAGCAGAAAGTGGTAGTATAAGAGTGTGGTGGTGTGGTGTGAGAGTGGTAGCAGTATGTGTGGTGGTGTTGTATAAGAGTGTGGTGGTGTGGTGCTGGTGGTGTTTGAGGGTGCAGCACACGGAAACAAGGCCCCGAGGTAAAAAGTTAGGGGTCGGGGCGAGTCACATACACTCCACTTCTTGTCTACCACAGCTTCCTGCTTGGCCACACGGCAGGGGGTTTGTGTGTGTGTGTGTGTGTGTGTGTGTGTGTGTGTGTGTGTGTGTGTGTGTGTGTTGTTGTGGTGAATGCCCTCCTGTTACCAAGTGTGTTTTTACATGTATGTGTGTGTGCTTGCGTGTGTTGTGGAGGTGCATGCCCCCTTGTTACTGGGTGGGTGTCTGTGTGTGCGTGTGTGTATGTTGAAAGTCCTCATTTTGGGTGCTTGCCTGCTTGTTTTTATTTATGTTTCTTTGTCGTCGTCGTCACCATCATCATCATCATCATCATCATCATCACCACCATCAGTTAATTTATCTGATATATATCGTGTTGACCTTATTCTACACAAGACTACGCAGCCGCTCAATGCTTTAAGGCAAAATTAATATATTGACCTAAAAAAACTTGCCCTTAAACCTAAAATAATTGTTAAACCCAACAGTCCGATTTGCTTTATTATTGCTCTTATTTCTGATGCTAAAAAAGTCTGAGTTTAGGAGAGAGCTCAGGTAGAGGAGGAGGTAATGGAGGCTCTATCTTACGCTCTACTTCCCAAGCTCTCCTCTAAGCTTAATGTAATCGCGTGTAGGCAGCAAGAAAAAAATAATTTAGAACATTAGATTGAAGGGGTTAACTTAGGAGAAAAGGTGAGAGAGTAAACCACGTGAAATATCCTGGCTTTGACATGCCTTGGGTGCCACCTGAAGAACACCTTGCCTTCTACAGGTGTAATATTAAAGGTGGAGTGTAGGATTACTTACGCCTCAAGCCATCCGACCACCTGCCTATTGGCCCTAAGTGAGGAATGGCCTTAACCACGGACTGTCCCTCTTTACTGTGAGAGAGAGAGAGAGAGAGAGAGAGAGAGAGAGAGAGAGAGAGAGAGAGAGAGCCCTGATGAAAGAGACGTGAGAGAGTAATAAAGGAAAGCATTAGTGGCGAGTAGGAATTATAGGAGTGAGTTCCAGCGAGAGTAGGAGTAAATAGGACAGAGTACAGGGCAAGGGTAAAGCAAGAGTGCGTGAGAGTACCAAGACAGCTGGGATTAGTCAGAGAGAGAGAGAGAGAGAGAGGGGGGACCAGGATGTAAGGGAGGGCAGATGTCAGGTCGTGGGAGACGAGAGGGACTGAATGGGACCCGTGAGATAGAGTGAGGGTGGGGGGGGGGGGCTTATGGATGATGAGACCTTCCTAGAGCCCCGCAGGACATACGCAGGGCAGACTAGGACACACCCCGGGGGAAATACTCAAACGAGGAGTGACAGTCTATCTATCTATATACCTAGGCTGCTTCCCCCAAGGAAAGGGAGGTAGCCGAGACAGGACGACTCACTCTCCATTTACTCATCCATTCAAACACATTCATTTGCATCTTAGCCCCAAAGGGGAGAACGGACAGATCCTCACCGCACCACACCGCACAAGGGTCAACTGCGCAATGCAATCAGTGACATCCGCAGCAGGGCCCGACAGCAGAACTGGTTTACCCCTGCCACATCATAATAGACCCATCCCCTTACCCGCACCTGACCTGACTAGCTGATCAGACCAAAATCCAAATGCGGGAGAATATCCCCTCAGGGCTGCGTCATCACTTATTCATTCACAATTTCTCTCCATTTATTTCTGTCACGCACAGCCACTCTTCCTTGCTCAACAGACATCCCTCTCGCATCCAGAGCTCTCTTCACAATGTCCATCCATCCTATTCGTGGTCTTCTTCTCAGCCTTACACCTCTCACATCAGATCTAGTTATCTTTTTCACCAATCGCTCATTATCCATTCTCTCCATATGACAGTAAGTGATAAAAAGGAGGGTGGGTGGCGGTCGAGAGTGGAAATGGAATTAAGAAAAGTACCGTGGGGCCTGGAGATGGTAGGGGGTGCCAGGGGGGGGAAAGGGGAAAAGGGGGAAGGGGGAGGGGAGTGTGGGAGATATGTATGATACGGTATGATGAAGGAATATGTTTGAATATGGTGAAGGATAAACAGTACTCTTTTTTACTCTACTTGGGCTAAAATTACATTCTCTCGGTCTTGAATTCTAGGTTGTGACAATAGATTAACAGTAGAATATGATGCTAGTCCTGAAGAAGTGCAGTGAAAATAACGCTGAGTCGTAGAGTCGTAGCATTTCATACATTGTGGTACACGAAATAATCTGCGAAAAGACGAAAATCTTAGCCAACTTAAGGTGAAAGAACTGTAGATTTGCAGGAGGATGTGTTGATACTGTAAGAACGTTGGTGGAAGGAATGTGGGATGTCTGAGGGTTCTGTGTGGTGAAGGTATAGTTTTTAATATTAAGGGCGTGGATCTGGTGAAAAGTATGTTGAGGGTGTGATGTGATGTATGGTAAGAAGGATGGCGCCAGGGAGAGGTGAAAAGGGGTAGGGGAAGGGTGTCTGTGAGTGTGGTAAGGTGTGGTAAAGGTATGATTAAGGATATGAGTCTAATGAAGGATATGATAGACGTATATTGTCTGTAGTGTGCAGGGGTATGTTACGATCTGAAGGTCTGTGGAAGGGGGAAGTATATTAAAATGTGGGTATGCTACGTTTTGCTGAATGGTTATGTAGATGGTGTGGCAAAGGGGTATATTATTGAGAGTATGTTGTGCCCGGTGAAGAGATATGCTAGAGGTATGGTCAAGGTCCATGAAAGTGCTAGACATATCTCTGTGCGGTTAAAGGTTGAAGTGTGAGGTGTGTGTGAAGTATGACCGTGTCAGGTAATGCAGTAAATAATGTGGCCATATGAGGTACAGAAATGCGGCAGTATGAGGAATGGCAGTGAGAAATGTGGCAGTGTAAGGGGTGTGTAGGAAGTAGGAGAGTGGGGAATTTGGCAGGGATAAATTTTGTAAAGTATAGCAGCGAGAAATATGGCAGTGTGAATTATGGCAACGAGAAACCTGACAGCCTGAGGTGTTTGGAAGCTGTGTCACTGAGAACGTAACTGTGTGAGGTGTGTGGCAGTGAGAAGTGTGACAGAAATACGGCAGTGTGAGGGGTAATATTAGCCCATTACTCTCGTCAGCTTAGGATGCCTCTCTGGCAAGTCGTCCTGTGCCATTTGTCTTCCATATTACACCTTCATATTCTCCCGTGTGTCTCTTATATAGTCGTAGTTTGCATAAATAACGTACAAGGGAATATTAACGCTCCATATGCTTAAATGAACAGGTAAGGAGGAGGCGAGGGAAAGCCTTCTAAGCCGATGAGAATACGGTTTATTGTCTGCCCGTGGGTGGGAAAGAGAGGGGGGATGATGATGATGATGATGATAATGATGATGATACGCACCTCACAACCAGATATTCCAGCCATGCAGAGATGATCAAAAGTCACAGTAGTAGAAGTCTGTCGTATCCAGCTGTTTGCTGCTTATTTTCGCGAGTGTATGGCAATGCAGACGTAAGCTGCCCTGAACCATCTAACTTTAACCAACCCTAGCCTAACCTAACCTAAAATAACCCGTCCTTATCTATCCTAACGTATCCTAACCTAACCTAACCAAACCAAACCAAACCAAACCAAACCAGATCAAGGGTGAGGAAAGTGCTTGTCGTAAATCGTAGAAGACAAGGGGCTGAATAAAATCAAGTGGTAAACATCACTGGTGTCATGAATGTGTCATAAATCTCTGCAATAGTATGTATAGATAACAGAACATTTTCTTCCATAACCTCTGAAATAATACCAGAATATAAAGTCCCACTACAAGTTATATATTATTCACTATGAATAAGAATGAGAAATTTTTGGAATAAAAACCAAACCGAACCAAGCCAAATGCCAACCCAACCCAATCCAGTCCAGTTCAATCCAGTCCAGTCCAGTCCAGTCCAGTCCAACCCAACCCAACCCAACCCAATCCAGTCCAGTTCAATCCAGTCCAGTCCAGTCCAACCCAACCCAACCCAACCCATCCCATCCCAACCCAACCCATCCCCACCCAACCCAATCCAACCCAGCCTAACCCAGTCCAACCCAACCCAGCCAGGCCCTTACCAAGCCAACTCAAACCAAACCCAGCCTAAACTATCTCCAACCAAGCTGCATAAATTTATTCTGAAACTGTGCAAGGAGGAAGCAAGTCTCTTCCTTGGTGCTGCCCGTCAGAGGAAGTAACTTGGCCGCTACAAAAAGGTGAGGGAGGTGGAGTTCACGGTGAGGGACGGCCAACTTGGTGGAGGAGGACGTAAGGAAGGAGAAGTTTTGGAGAGAGAGAGAGAGAGAGAGAGAGTACAAAGGAGTGTGTGTGTGTGTGTGTGTGTGTGTGTGTGTGTGTGTGTGAGTGTGAGAGTGAAACCCCCCTCCCCGCACACACAAGCACAAACTTAAACAAACATACCCTAAAACACCAATAGATCCTCGCACATTACAACCCTAACTCAGTCCCCAAAAAACACTATTACCTAAATACACAAACAGCCAAAATAAAAGCACAAGAAAAAAGAAAAGAAAAAAAAAATCCCAGAGAGCCAAAAAGAAAATGTGACCCCCAGAGCTAAGGCGAAGGGGGAACTATTTAATATTTGCCAGACGAGTAATGGAATCCTCTACAGGCTGGTGTGTGTGTCTCTTTCTCCGGCCCTCCTCTACCCGCTTAATCCACTTTGTCTCCTAAATAAAGCCAGACGCGGAATGTTGACACCGAGATCGTAATATGAAGTTGGGAGTTTGGGGAGTTGTGGGGAGGTTTGGCAAGGGGAGGAGTGAGATGGGAAGGATGAGAAGGGGAGAAGAGGGCGTTGGGAGAAGGGGAAGAGAATGATGGGGGTGGGGAAAGGGATGGGTGTGATGGGGAGGATGAGGAAGGAGAGAAGAAGGGGATATGGGGAAGGGGAGGAGAGGGGAATATGGAGAAGGGAAGGAAAGTTGTGGGGAAAGTGGGGAAAGGGAAGGAGAGAGATGAAGATGAGGAAAGGGAGGAGAGGAGGTGAATGTTAGGAAGGGAAGGAGAGTGACAGGAATGGTCGGGAAATGGGAGGAGAGGTGGGGGAGACAAAATTGGGGAATGAATATAACGTGAGGGAAAGATAGGGTTTGGGTAGAAGAGAGGTGGAGAAACTGGAAGAGGCTTGAGGAGTAAGTAAAAGATAGGAGAAATAGGGAAAGAGATAGGGAGGAATAATCAGGGGATGAGAGAGAGAGAGAGAGAGAGAGAGAGAGAGAAAGGTAAAAAGAGAAAAGAGAGACAGACAGGGGTTCGCTTTCCTGCCCTGACTCTGCCCGGCTGCGACCTGAGTTTGTCTCTTCGTTGCTTTCTGGATAATGTTATTTGGGGCCAACTTTTCGTCTGGCAGGGAGGAAGACGAGGGAGGACGAGTGTGAGGGCTGGGAGGACGAAAGGGGGGGATGGAGGTGTGGAGGTTGAGAGAGAGAGAGAGAGAGAAAATGATTTTAACTACAAGAAGACTGACGAATTATTAGTCAGTTTTTAAGGGAGAAATTGTTCGTCGTAGTAGCTTTCATTTTTAGTGTGGTCAGTATCGTCACCACAGTTTGCGCTCACCATTTCCTTTCTCCATGCTTGCGACCTCCAAACCTTCACCAGAACCCCATTTGAACCAACCAGAACCCCATTTGACTCAGCCAGAACCCCATTTGAACCAGCCAGAACCCTGATGATCACTAACAAAGAACAAGCTGGTGAATGAAAATGGAATCAATGTAACAGTTTTGTGAATCATTTGTAAGGGAAACTTTTGACTAATCAGCGACGAGAGAGAGAGAGAGAGAGAGACGAATGAGGGATAGGAAAGGTGGATGAGAGGTGGAGGCGAAAAGGGAGTAATGGTGATGAGGGATGAGAATGAGGAGGGAGCCGGAATGAGGCCCAGGATTGATGGAGGGGGGGCGGGGGATTGGGAGATTAGAGTGAGGGAATGAGTGAAAGCAAGAGAATGAGAGTGAGAGAAACGGGTGTGAGAGAGAGGGAGGAAGGGAGGAAGAGAAAATGTAAGAGAATTAGTGAAAAGAAGAGAATGAGAGTGGGAGAAACATGGTTGGGAGAGAGAGGGAGGGAGTAAGAGGAAATATGAGAGAATTAGGGAAAGCGAGAGAATGAGAGAGAGCGAGGCAATTGGTGTGTGAGAGAGGGAGCGAGTAAGAGAAGCGTAGAGTAGAAGTTGATAATCACGAGGAGAATAAGAGAAAGAAGAGAATGAGAGAGAGAGAGAGAGAGAGAGAGAGAGAGAGAGAGATACACAGCCGTAACAGGAGTGAGAATAACAAAGAACCTAAAAAAAAAAAGTGAACATTAACTCAGGAATTAGATATAAAACAAAAGCAAGCAACAGAATGTCAAAGAATGAGAGAGAGAGAGAGAGAGAGAGAGAGAGAGAGAGAGAGAGAGAGAGAGCGTGGAATAACAAGTGTGATAGTGGGATGATTGAACGTGGAATTGGAGAGGGGAGGTGAAAAGAGGGAGATAGTAACAATGAAGGAGAGGACAAAATTTTAAGTAATATACGAGACAGGAAGGAAGGATGGATGGAAGGAACGATGGATGGAGGGAAGGAAGGAAGGATGCTAGACATACAGACAGGCAGACATAGACATTCCCAGATAGCCAGAGGAAAAAAAAAAAGCGAGACAGACCAATACATAGAATCCAAAATATTAGTTAAAAGGTATTGGTTGAACAGGCAGAGCAGGCAGACATGACACGCAGACAAGACATTGCCACATAGAGAGTGGAGCATAGAAGTATCAGTGAAAGGCAGGCACGCAGACAGACAGGGGGACTGAGAGAAAAGCAGGCACAGAAAGTCCAGAATGCTGTATAAAAGGTGTGATGGGGGATAATAGAACCATGCCTCAAATCAAGGACAACTTTTCTCTTTCAGGACTAATCCATTAAATTGGAGTGTTACTAGCTTTCAGGAATCATGCGACATTTAACAAGGACTTCTAACTTTAAAGAATCATGCATTAGAAGAGAAAATAATCATCTTTACTTTAACGAATCGAAATTTTCTCCACAGGCAGCCTAAAACCCCATTTGGAATATTTGAAACCCTTTAGAACGGCATTGGTCGATGAAAAATAGAAAGTGAAGTTGAAGGTGAAATTAATCAAAGAAAATGTACAAAAATAGTAGTTGTATTGGAGGACGGGTGATTGATAAAAAGATAGTGATGGTGAAGGTCGAGTGAATCAAAAAATGAATCAGAATGATGGTTGTATAGGAGGACAGGTCGATGAAAACTAGTGAAGTTGCAGGTCAAGTGAGTTCAAATAAATGTATCAAAATAATAGTTGTATTGGAGGACGAGTAAATCAAAGAACACGGGGTGAATCCATGGCTCCATTCATGCCAGTATATTGGACGTGGCCAGCATTTGTATTGCTTTGCCTCGCCACTCTTTCTCCCTGACGGATATTTTGTATAATTATTTTTTTTTTCCATAAGCCTTTTTTTTTTTTTTTTGAGGAAGGAGTTCTCGTAGTGAAGAGGTTGTTTTTAAATCTAATGTTGTGTGTTATTCCTTTTGTTATAGATTGAGGGGAATTTATTTATTTATTTATTATTATTATTATTATTATTATTATTATTGTAGTTGATGCTCTAATTATTATTACTGGAGAAAATCCCCGTATTTAAACGACTAAAACCATTATCCATTAACCCCTTCAGTACAAGTGTCTTTTTGTGATAAATTTACTCATGTAGAAGTCTAAAGGATGAAAAATCAGGAGTTGGGTCAAGGAGAGTCATATATTTATTTTCACGTTCCAAGTTCCTCTAGGCTGGACAAGAGAGAGAGAGAGAGAGAGAGAGAGAGAGAGAGAGAGAGAGAGAGAGAGAGAGAGGGGGAGGGAGGGAGGGAGGGAGGGGATAAGACAGGCATGACACAGGCTGGCAGGAGCGTGACCCCACCAGGTGTCTCTCGTCTTAATTGGGTTACCTGCTGAGAACGCACCTAAAGCCCCCTCTATCTCCCAGTGTATGTGTGTGTGTGTGTGTGTGTGTGTGTGTAGATTGATAGATAGATAGATAGATAGATACACTAACAACGCAAAATATCACCAGGGTATGAGGTTGTCTTAGGGTGAATATCGTCATAAGTGCTAGCCTAGAATTATGGAAGTAATATGGGTAATGTTTTAACAGTAGAAATTTAGGCACGCTACATCGTGGGAATAATTCGCACAAAGAAATATGCTATGATGGTCCAGGGGAGATACCTAGACACAAATTTCAGGGTAGAATCCCACGCCTTGGCCGGGAATTTTTTGAGGTGAAGTACAGCGGTGCATATAACTCATTGATCCATTTCAGACGTGGGTAAGTACAGCAGTAGAAAATACAAAAGTATCTGACTAAAGTTACAGTCTAACACATTTACTACAGTGTTATCCAGAGTCTGTATTAACCAGTTTTTAAAGAATTTTCAGTAGCTGTGCATTGGCTGATATTATTTTTCATTGAATTATAAAAAAAAGAATATTGACACTGTTATTAAGGCTAGACTTCTGGTAGAGTTTGCAGGAATAAATTGTGAGAAATAGTTATCAGTCATGCCAGTCACTTGTTTTACTCAAGCATCACTTTTTTTAATCTCACTCTTTCTTTAAGTGGTAATAAGGGTCAGGATGATGTATTGCGTTAATCATATCGGTAATCGTGTAGGAAAAAGCGTTTATGTGCCTAGAATTAAAGGGTAAGAGCGTATGAAGTGTGTTTAGAAGTGTAATTTTGTGTAGAAGTGAAGTATTAGTGTATTTTTGTCTTCGCGGAATGAATAACTATTTTGTCTTTTCTGCCGTGTCAGTTTTACGAGCGGCAGAGAAGATAAAAGAAGCATGTCTGATTTGATGTATGAGAAGGAAGGGCGGAGGCACATGAGTTAGGGTGATAGTGTTAAAGATATAGCTAGAAAGAGTATGTCTCGTGTGATAAATGGCAAGTAGCACACACACACACACACACACACACACACACACACACACACACACACACACACACACACACACACACACACACACACACACACACACACACACACACACACACACACACACACACACACAGCAAATTCCCAGGAGGCAGGAGCACAGACAGCCAAACATAAAGAAAACTTAGGAGAGAAAAACACCGCATTCCCTACCATTTTCACCGACCTGCCGAGCGAGGAAAAAATTGCGAAAAAACACACTCGCAAACACGTAAATTCTCGGTAACACACACACACACACACACACACACACACACACACACACACACACACACACACACACACACACACACACATTCTCTCTCTCTCTTTCTCTCATCCCAGCATATTTTTCGCCTCGCCTCCTCCTCCCCCCCAGGAGCATCGTGGTGTTTATAATCTTGAAAAATGCCCGTTTAATACCCTTGATCGCAAGACTTGACACACTTAGGAGAGAGAAGTTACCGGGAGCGAAGTCGTTTGTTGTGGATTAGCGGGTACTTGTGTGTGTTGTTGGTGTTTGGGGGCTGGGGGAGAGGCAGAGAGGGGTGGGGGAAGTGTGGGGGGTGGTTGAGGGGAGGGAAGGTGGTGTGGGAGGGGTTGAGGGGAAGGGGAAGGTGTGTGGGAGGTGGTTGAGGGGAGGGGGAAGGTGTGAGGGGTGTTTGAAGAGGGGGAAGCTTGTGTGGAAGGTGGTTGAGGAGAGGGGAAGGTGTGGGGAGTGTTTGAAAAGAGGGAAGGTGGTGTGGGGGGTGGTTGAGGAGAGGGGAGAGGTGTGGGCGGTGGCTGAGAGGCGGGGGGAAGGTGTGGAGGGTGGCTAAGGGGATGGATGATGGTGTGAGGGGTGTTTAGGGGAAGGGGAGATTGTGTGAGAATTTTTAAGGGGTGGGAGGGAAGGGGAATAGGAGAGGGTGTAAATGGGGTTGGTAAAGGGGTTTAGCTGCATGAGAAGGGAGGGAAGAGAAGGGAATGGGAGGCAAGGAGGTGAAAGTGTGGGGAAGAGATTGGGGTTGAAGATGGAGGTGTGACAGGGAGAGATTGGTAGGAAGGGGAAGGAAGAGGATCATAAGGAAGAGTAAGGTAAGGGGTTGGAAGAGAAGCGTGTGTTAAGAAGAAGAGATAAGGGAGAGAAGGAGGGAGTTAAAGGAGGGAGTAGAATCGGAGGGGAGGGGGAAGGAGTAGGGACATATGGGCTGAAAGAAGAGGAAGAGAAGAAAAGGGAAGAAGGAAGAGTAGGATATAACTGAAGGCAGGGGTACTGGAATGGGTGTTGAAGGGGATGGAAGGAAGAAAAATGAAAGAAGAGGAGAAGGAGGTAAGAGGGGAAAAAGTTAAAGTAGTATGGAAAGGAAAGTGGGTCAAACGAGAATGGGGAGAGGTATAAAGAAAGGAGTTGAGCGAGGGAATGACTGGGATTAGAGTGGCTTTAGATCTGTGTGTGTGTGTGTGTGTGTGTGTGTGTGTGTGTGTGTGTGTGTGTGTAAATAACATACAAGGGAAAGGGAGTAATAGCAGGGAAATGGGTAAGGGAAAGAGACAGGAGTTGAAACAGGGCGAAGGAGACGCGTGGATCAATTAGTTTAGCTGCACTGAGGAAGAAGCAAGAGGAATGACAGGGGAAGAGGGGAGAGATTCAGAGGAATGAACTTGATTGCATGGTAAAGAAGATGGGTAACGCGATTTGGGTGCCGGGGATCAGGAAGCAGGGAGTAAGAAGGGTGACGAAAAGAGTGCAGGAAGGAAAAGGGAGAAAAGAGGAAAATAAGAAGCGAAGGAAGAGACAGGTGAAGCTAAGCATAGAGTAAGAGGAATATTAAAGAGGGAAGATGTAAGAAGGGTGCCGAAAAGGAGTGTGTGAGGGAAAATGAGGAAAAGATGAAAATAAGGTACTAGGGAAGAGTAAGGGAAAGGGAAGTATAGAATGAAAGAAATATAAAGGAAGATGGAAAAAGGGAGAGGGCTAAATGTGATAAGGAAGATGAGGAAGAGGAAGGGAGCACGAAGAGAGAAATTAAGATTAGGAGAAATACAGAGAGCAATACCAAAAGAATGAGAGAGCAGTACCTGGGAGAAAATGAAGGTGTAACTTTAGGAATGAAGAGAGCTTAAGCGTAGGAAACAAGACAAAAAAGGACAAAAGACAGCTATGACAAAAGAAAGAAACGAGGGGAAATGTAGAATATGAGGAATTTAAAGGAGACGAAAGAAAATACATGTACGAGAGAAAGTGTGGGAAAGAAGATACGAGAGAGGGAGAGAAGGCCAAGAAATTAGGAACGAATAAAGAGGAACAAAGAGTAAGAGGGATATCAAGGAGACGACAGAGCGGGATACACGGAAGAGAGTAAGAGTTTGTTAGAAAGATAATATGAAAGAGGGAGAGAAGACTAAGCAATTAGGGAAACACAAAGAGGGATATGCGAGTTAAGGGAGCGACAGAGGGGTATATGTAAAAAAAGGTGTAATATACTGAAGAAGGAAGAGAGGGCTTAGGTGTGGGAAGGAAGACAGAGGAAGAGGAAGAGGAATAGAAGATCAAGAAAGGAGGAAGAAGCAGGTAAAGAGAAATAGTAAGAGGGATATAAAGAGGGGGAGAGGGGGAGGGGTATTTGGGTGGAAGTGAGAGTATAAATGCTGGCAAAGGGAAGGCTTTAGGCAGAATGGAGGAGACGGAGCCGGGGAAAGGCAAGGTAAAGATAAAAAGCCAGACATTTGGACGGCGAGGAGAGAGGGTCGGGTTAAAGAGTGGAAAGAGGGAACACATCTGAGAGAGAGAGAGAGAGAGAGAGAGAGAAAGAGAGAATTTTCGATACAACAAAAGAAGGATGAGGAAGTGGAATAGCAGTGGAAGGAAAAATGAAAAAAAAAAAAAAAGATGAGGGGGATGATGAAAACAATAGAGTGAAAGAGGCGGTCCAGTGGAAAATATATTTGGAAAAAATATATGGGAAAACAAGGTGGCGAAAAAATAAGAGATGAAAGCAGTCCGAAGGAATTTTTAGGCCTGGATAGATCTCTCTGTCTCTGTCTCTGTCTGTGTCTGTCTGTCTGTCTGTCTGTGTCTGTCTGTCTGTCTGTCTGTCTGTCTCTCTCTCTCTCTCTCTCTCTCTCTCTCTCTCTCTCTCTCTCTCTCTCTCTCTCTCTCTCTCTCTTTCATTTAATCACGTAGGCCAAAACATCCCTCCTCACTAACACCTGGGGCACATTAAGACCATCGCCAAGAAAAAAAAAAGACCAAAGAGAGAGAGAGAGAGAGAGAGAGAAAGAAAGAGAGAGAGAGGTGGGAGAATTGGAGGGGGGAGGTAGTTGGGAAAGTGGGGTGAGGGGTAGGTGCGGGACGTGGGTGGGTTGGGGGTCATGGTGGTGGGGTCGCTGAGGTGGGGGGAGGGGGCTGGAGGGAGTAGAAGGGGGGAGGAATAATCAGCCCCCCAAAAAATCCCAGCTCTGTGCTCGTGAATAAATCGTCTTCGCTCCTCGTAAGCTTATTCACTGGGGGAAGGCAAAGTGGATTGAGACACTGGGGTGGCGAGGCTGTGGGTGCAGGGGATTAATTTGGCAGGAATAAAGTTAAAAGAAGACCTTGAACTGAAGATTATTATTATTGTTGTTATTATTATTATTATTATTGCTATTATTTTTATTATTATATTCTGGTAAACGAGTCTACTGCAGTTTATAATTTTCATAGGTTTGTTTGCATATACACTGCATAAATTCTTCGCCAGATTACTCCTTCAGACAGCTATGAAAATGATGTTAACCTTCTCATGATTGAGGGCAACTCTTTGCCGCACCAAATGATTTAATTCTGCTGAGTAAAGCGTAAAAATGATAGGAAATTACAGCTTTTACCATTACCCCTTTCAAGATCAGCATAACTCTAGTATATTTTATTCCAGATAACGCCAGATTTTTATTTAGCTTGGGGGGAGTCACGGGAGCATATGAGGGTTAAAAGTGCTAAGGTATTACAGGTGCTATTTTGATCTTTACCACAGTCAATAATGATAGGAGAAAAAAGGGGTAAAATGAACCGGAGGAATCTCTCTCTCTCTCTCTCTCTCTCTCTCTCTCTCTGGAAATGTAAGAGAAGAAAGGAAATGATGGAAAGGGCAGCCCTACTCTCCCTGTTAACCAAGCCAGAGAGAGAGAGAGAGAGAGAGAAACTGGAGGGAGAAGGAGTTGGGGGGAAAGAGGAGCCGGAAGGAGAGAGGAAGGGGAAGGAGAGAGAAACTGGAAAGTTAGAAGTACTGGAGAAGGAGAGTAACTGGAGGAGGAGATGAATTGGAAGGAAAAAGTGCCTCGAGGGAGAGAGGAACTGGAAGGAGAGAGGGTTTGGAAAGGGAAAAGGTAGAGGGTTTAAAAGGAGAGAGAGTGGAGTGTCTGAAAGGAGAGAGGGTCTAAATGGAGAGAGGGTCTGGAAGGAGAGGAGCTGAATGGAGAGTGATGTGGCTGGATGGAGATGGGGGGCTGGAAGGAGAGGGAAACTGGAAGGGGAGAGGGGCTGGAAGGAGAGCGGGGGAGGGGGCTGAAAGGAGAGGAGCTAGAAGGAGAGAAGGTCTGGAAAGAGAGAGGAACTGGAAAGCGAGGGAAAGGGAACGAAATCAGTGTCCAGGATATTTTTTTTTTTTTTTTTTTTTTATGCGAGGAAGAAGGAACCAAAGGCCATGAGCCCGCAGTAACAGTTCCCTCCAAGAGAAAAACAAAATACAATAGAGAGCCAAATTCAAGATCCGATCATTTTGAGATGCCTGGACACACTACGTTTGAAAGACTGGAGATCATAGGCAGAAGGAAATACAGACAGAGGGAGACAGTTCCAGAGCTGACCTGTTGCATAAATGAAAGACTGGGAGTAACGGTTAACTCTTGCATTAGAGAGTTGGACAGAAAAGGGATGAGAGTTTGCTGCCAGACGGGTGCTACGCGCCCGTCGTAGAGGTGGAGGAATGCAAGCAGACAGTTCAGAGGAGCAGTGACCATTAAAGTAGAGATAGAAAAGAGATAAAGATGCAACAGTGCGGCGAAGAGACAGAGGTTGAAGGGAGTCAGTAAGAGGAGGAGAGTTAATGAGACGAAAAGCCTTTGACTCCACCCTATTGAGAAGAGCTGTATGTGGGGAGCCTCCCCACACATGAGAGTTGTACTCCACACAGGGGCGGATAAAACCCCTGTATAGAGTCAACAATTGTGCAGGGGTAAAGAAAGAGCGGAGTCGGCTTAGCACACCCAATCTCTTGGAAGCAGATTTTACAAGAGATGTAATATGATCTTTCCAAGATAAGTCCCGAGTAAATGAAACCCCAAGCATGTTCAAGGATGATGCAGGATTAATCTGAATATTATTAAACATTAGTGGGTATACCTGTGGAAGATTTTGTCGGGTTGATAGGTGTAAGAACTGAGTCTTAGATGCATTAAAGACAACCATATTATTTTTACCCCAGTCAGAGATATGAGCCAAGTCAGACATTAGGTGTGCCATAGCCTCATCCCTTGTTTCTTGAAGTAACTGTTGAGATGGGCGTTGCGGGAACCGAATGGAAAGGTGAAGGGTGGAGTCATCAGCGTATGAGTGGATAGGGTTAGATGTACAGCTTAGAAGATCATTGATGAATAAAAGGAAGAGAGTTGGTGATAGGACAGAGCCCTGAGGAACACCACTGTTGATAGATCTAGGAGAAGAACGATGGCCGTCTACGACAGCAGCTATAGAACGACCAGAAAGGAAGCTAGCGATGAAGGCACAGATAGAAGGATAGAAACCGTGGGAGGGCAGTTTGGAAATTAAAGATTTATGCCAGACTCGATCGAAAGCCTTTGATATGTCAAGTGCAATGGCAAAGCTTTCGCCAAAGTCCCGAAAGGAGGATGACCAGGAGTCTGAAAGGTAGGTGAGAAGATCGCCAGTGGAGCGTCCCTGACGGAACCCATACTGACGATCGGAAAGAAGGTTGTGATAGGAAAGATGCCTTAAAATTTTTCTATTAAGAATTGACTCGAAAACTTTTGAAATACAGGACGTTAAAGCAATTGGACGATAGTTGGAGGGTTGGGAGTGGTCACCCTTCTTTGGGACTGGCTGAATGAGAGCAAACTTCCAGCAAGAAGGAAAGGTACAAGTTGACAGACAAAGGCGAAATAGTTTGCCTAGGCAGGGTGTAAGCACAGAAGCACAGTTTTTGAGAACAACAGGAGGGACCCCATCAGGCCCATAGGCCTTGTTAGTACTGAGGCCAGTAATGGCAGAAAATACATCAACTGAAGAAATTTTAATGTCAGCCATGAGGAAGTCAGAGGGGGGAAGTGATGGAGGAACAGCACCGGAATCGTCTAAGGTGGAATTGGAGGAGAAAGTCTGTGCGAAGAGATCTGCTTTATCAGTAGAAGAAATAGCTACAGAACCATCAGAGTAGAAAAGAGGAGGGAAGGATGATGAGGTAAAGTTGTTAGAAAGATTTTTGGCAAGGTGCCAGAAGGAGCGGGAAGAATTCGAGTTGGAGAGTTGAGAGCATTTAGTATGGATGAAATTATTTTTAGCAGAGCGAAGAACAGACTTAGCACGATTCCGGGCAGAAACGTAAAGATTATGTGATTCAGGGGTGGGTTGGCTCCGGTACCTTTTGTAGGCCTTCTCCTTGTTGCGGACAGCATTAGAACAAGCGTGATTAAACCAAGGCTTTCTTGCGTTAGTCAAAGGATATGAGAAAGGAATGTATGCTTCCATGCCCGAGAGAATAACCTCCGTAATGCGCAAGGCACACTCAGATGGCTCACGGCCATGGAAGCAATAATCATTCCAGGGAAAATCAAAGAAGTACTGCCTGAGGGCCTCCCAGTCCGTGGCTCCAAAATGCCAGAGACGACGTTTCCCTGGAGGGTCCGCAGGCCGTACTGGAGCGATAGGACAGGTTAAGGTAATAAGGTTGTGATCGCAGGAGCCCAACGGAGAGAAAAGATTAACAGAGTAAGCAGAAGGATTAGTTGTGAGGAAGAGGTCAAGTATGTTGGAGCTCTCTCCAAGGCGGTCAGGGATACGGGTAGGGTGCTGTACAAGCTGCTCTAGGTCATTAAGGATAGAAAAGATGTAGGCTTGTTCACCAGGTGGATCCGTGAAAGGAGAGGAGAGCCAAAGGTGGTGGTGAACATTGAAATCTCCAAGAATGGAGATTTCAGAGAAAGGAGAAATGGACAGAATGTGTTCCATCGTAGAAGTAAAATAGTCGAAGAATTTTTGATAGTCAGTAGAATTAGGGGATAAGTAAACAGCACAGATATATTTAGTCAGAGAATGACAGGAAAGCCGAAGCCAGAGAGTGGAGAATTCAGAAGAATCAAGTTCAGGAACACGAGAGCAAGATAAGTCGTTGCGTATGTATACACAACAGCCACCTTTGGCTTTGAAATGAGTATAGAGAAAGTAGGAGGATACAGAAAAGGGTTTGCTGTCAGTTGCCTCAGACAGCTGAGTCTCCGTTAGAAAAAGAAGGTGAGGTTTAGAGGAGGAGAGGTGGTGCTCAACAGAGCGAAAGTTTGAGGAAAGGCCGCGAATGTTGCAGAAATGAAGAAGAAGAGAGTCAGACAGTGGTTCCAGGCACCTCGAGTCGTCACCGGGAGAGGGGCAGATGGCGGGGGCATTTATGGTCCCCCCCCCTGGGGACTCCGAGGCTGGGTGGATTGACGCCATTTTGGTGAATTTTGAATAGGAAGTGTAGTGTGTACTGTGCATGTAGTTTGGTGAAGATAGATAGAGAAATTTGTACTGGAGAGCATGCTGGCCTACTCTCTGTGTAACTGAGACACTGAAAAAGTTCAGCAAAGGGGGATGGTCAGGAACTAGTCCTGAGGGCTGATGAAACGGGAGCTCCAGCACTCCCTGTCACCAGCTTTCCATCCACCTCGGGAGTACTGCCCTGCTCGACTGGTGCTACAGTCTACTCCTCAGAGTTATTAATGTTCACTCTTCCTTTCTCTCCTCTCCCCTCTGCTCTCCTCGCCTCTTCCTGCTGTTTCCTTTTGCCTCTACCTTTGGCGGAAGAAGTTATGTTTTCACCTCTGCCTGGTTGTCTGCTCGTCTTTTACCCGTGTCTGCTTGCCTACTCCTGTGTCAGCCCTGTCTCTTTGTCCGTCTTTCCTCTAGGTTACAGAAAACTTATGAAGGGAAAAGCAGACTGAGAAAAAATGGTTCTTCCAGATTCTTCCTCAGTGTATATCCCTCCGCCTATGATATCCTTGGTGTGTGTGTGTGTGTGTGTGTGTGTGTGTGTGTGTGTGTGTGTGTGTGTGGTTGGTCTCAAAATGAACGAGTCTTGAATTTGCTCTTATTTTGTTTCCAACACGAACATTACGAGCTTGTAGCCTTTGTTTCTTTTTTTTCTTCACCTAGGCCAGTGCACTAACCCTGCCATAAAAACTGATAGAGTTGCCTGGGTCACTTTTCTATATATCTGTGGAATTCTGACCCACCCATGGAAACTGCCAACAGCTTCCTTGGTTACTTTCACATAATACATATATATAATCCTCACCCACCCAGGAAAACTGATGTACTGGCCTACGATACCCATCCTTAAAAAAAAAAAAAAAAAAAAAGTAATATAGTTACCTTGGTCATTTTCTCACACAGGTATGGAATTTTGACCCACCCACGAAAATGAGAAAAAAAAAAAAAAAAACTGCCTAGATGACTTTTAAGTACTATAGAATTTGACCCAACCATTAAAACTGATCTCGTTGCCTAGGTTACTTTTCCCTCTGGACACACACACACACACACACACACACACACACACACACACACACACACACACACACACACATACATTAGCAACATCTCGCCATCATGGAGACAACACTGAGCCTTGGCCTACTGTACGTGCGGATCTTCTCATTTCCGAGCGGATCTGTTCTTGGGCGTGCGGATCTCTTCACAAGCTTGTGGATCCATCAGTTTACACGCGATTATCTGCATTTGCGTGTGGACTTTAGTATTTCCGTGCGGGATCTCTATTTGCGTGCGGATCTCTTTATTTGCATGTGGATCTGTTTATTTGAGTGCGAATCTCTTTATTTGCGTGCAGATATCTTTATTTGCGTGCGGATCTCTTCATTGACGTGCTGATCTCTTCATTGGCGTGCGGGTCTGTTCGTTGCGTGCGGATCTCTTCACTAGCGTGCAGATCCTTCTGTTTACACGCGGATCTCATTCGCGTGTGGATCTCTCATTTGCGTGCGGATCTCTTCATTTGCGTGCGGATCTCTTCATTTGCGTTTAAATACGTGAAGTGCGTAAGTCCCTAGCCCTGGCTCCCGTATACATGGTCCTATCTGTAATGAACTTCCACTCCTCTTCCTCTTACTTACCTCATTCTCGGTCCACCTCCTCTTCCTTCCTTCTCTTTATCTTCCCCTCCCCACATTCATCGATCCTCCTCCTCTTTCTTCCTCCTCTTGGTTTTCCTCTTCCCCTCTCATCGGTCCTCCTCTCTAGTCCTTCTCATTCCCCTGCCCTCGTCTACTTATTTTTATTCCTTTTCATCCTCCTCTCCTCCTTGCTCTCCATCCACCTTCTCATTCCTCTCAACCCTCCTCCCCTATTACCTCTTACTCTTCCTCCTCTCCAATTTCTTCTCGATCCTCATCTCCTCCTCCTGATTGTTCATGATCCTCTCTTCCTCCTCATTTCAGCTGATCCTCTCCTCTCCTCTCAGTCTTCTTAATCCTGCTTTCCTTCTCATCTGTGTTGCTACTCCTTTCCATTTCCCTCCCCTCGATCCTTTTCTCTATCTTTTCGACCCTCATCGTTTAATTCTTCTCTCCATCTCTTCTTCTTGTCATCAAACCCCTCCTCTCCTGCATCACTTCAGCATCCAGTCACCTCAGTCATCTCAACATCCAAACGTCTCAACACCCAATCACCTAAACACCTAGTACTCTCATCGCCCAGTCATCTCAACACCCAGTCATCTCAGCTAACAATCATCTCAGCATCCACTCATTTCAACGCCCAATCACCATTATTAACCATCTCAACATCCATTCACCAACACAGTCATCTCAACACAGTCATTTCACCGTCCAGTCATCTCCACCCTCCATCTCCAGTCCTCTCCCAACCCTAACCTGTTACATCTTCCTGAACTAACTTGCTCCCTGAAGACCCGTCTCTCTCTCTCTCTCTCTCTCTCTCTCTCTCTCTCTTTTACTCTCCTTTTTTCCCTGTCTTTCACCATTCCTTCCTCTTTATTTCCCGTTCCATCTGGTCCTCTTCCCTTTCCCTTCCTCCTCCTTTCCTCTCCCCTTCCCTTCCCCTCCTTTCCCCTTCCATACAACCACTCAGTTAGTCACAAGGATAATAACAACGCGTGTCCTGTCCCACTAGTCCGCTCTTCCCTTCCTTCCTCCATCTTATCATTTCCTTTCTCCTCTTCCCACCCCCTCCTATCTCTCCCTTCCTATCCCTTCCTTTTCCTCTATTTCCCCATCCATACACTCAGCTACTCACACATGGATAGTAACAGCGTCAGTCCTATGCGGTCAAACCGCCCTTCCTTCCTTCTTCCATCATTGCTTTTCTTCTCTCCTCTCCCCATCCTTTCTCTCCCTTCCATTTCCTCCCTCTCCCCATCCATACACCCAACTAGTCACACAAGGACGATAATAACACCAGTTCTGTCCCGTCAAATAGCCTTTCCTTCTTTCTTCCATCATTGCCTTTTTTTCTCCTCTTCTCCCTCCATCCTTTCTCTCCCTTCCATTTCCTCCCTATCCCTATCCATGCACCCAACTAGTCACAGAAGGACGATAATAACGCCAGTCGTATCCCATCGGAGGCTCTGAAGGGGCCAGGTTACAAAGTGGATATTGACTATGCAAATGCCCTCGCCTTGGAGCTAATTAAATGATGATGGCCATGTATAATTGAATAATAATAAACCCGAGATGAATAAAGTCCTCACCTCCACGGGTACACATGCACGGTGTAGGAGAAGCCGTGAACTGGAGTGAGTGTTTGTGAATTTATCAGAGAGAGAATGATGATGAGGATGAGGAGAAAATAAGTCTTTGTGTTCAGTGCTTATGTTTGTTATTGGTGTTTATGCGTTTGTTATTTCAGGGCGATGATGATGATGATTGATTGATTGATTGACTGATTGATTGATTAGTATTTTTAGTCTGTGTTTTTAAAGGTGCATTC
This sequence comes from Coenobita brevimanus, assembly GCF_032717465.1. Taxonomy (NCBI): domain Eukaryota; kingdom Metazoa; phylum Arthropoda; class Malacostraca; order Decapoda; family Coenobitidae; genus Coenobita; species Coenobita brevimanus. The sequence continues at coordinate 45,079,742 of NC_136958.1, read as the reverse complement.
ACACGGAGTCCAGAAATGTACTTCCTCTGACGCAACTTATCCCATCATATAGGTTGGCATGCAAAAAAATGGACAAAAAAATATATATCATTGGTTCACTTTCTGACCAGTCCGTTTCTCTTTGACAACTACGAATACATTGTGTGTGGCAATGAGAAACAGTTTTTACAGAGAATGGCCTATGAAACGAGTCGTAATTCTTGTATATTTTATCCTGACCTACACGGCTATACAGCATGCGTTTGAGTGTATTTGGCTTCGGACTCTCTGTGTATGCACCTTAATAATTCATGGTTCTGTAGGTGAAAATTGTGTTATATATATATATGTATCAGAGATGCTGGAAGATAAGGGTAGAATTTGTGAGGATAGGTCAGGGTGAGGGGGATGAAATGTGTGTTTGTGAAGTTAGAGTTTGTGAGGACGGTTCAGGGTGAGTAGAATGAAGTGTGTTTGTAGTTTGTGAGGACAGTGCAGGGTGAGGAGGATGAAGTGTGTGTAATTATGTGCCCATATTACCACCTGATCATTAAATTAGGCATAAGGAAGATGGTGCTATTAATCCTATTATTCCTGTCACCATAGACGAAGAGCAATTGTTAACACGAAATTTCTCTTTACAGTTAAGCATGTCTACGAATCTGATGTCTAACGCTGCGTTCTGTGAGGGGCAGGTAATTCTCTTCTTTTCTTTTCTTCTCTTCTCTTCTCTTTCGTGCTCTCATCTCTTCTCGTGTTTTTTTCTTCTTGTTTTCTTCTCTCTTTTCCTCTTCTCTCCGCTCTTCCATGCTCTCATCTCTTCTCGTCTTTTTTTTTCTTCTTTTTTCTCCTCTCCTCTCCTCTCGCTGTGTGTGTGTAATACATAGTCCACTTCTGTCCACTCGACCGCAGACTCCTTTTATTGAGTAGCCAGCTATCTTTCTCCCTCCCCCCCTTTTCTCTCTCTCTCTCTCTCTCTCTCTCTCTCTCTCTCTCTCTCTCTCTCTCTCTCTCTCTCTCTCTCTCTCTCTCTCTCTCTCAGACTGTCTACTTGTCTGCCGCCTTTTCCTCTCCCTTCTCTTCCCTTCCTTAATCGAGAAGCCGGCGACATGACCGTCTTTCTGCTTGTCTGTCTGCCATTATCTCCTTGTAATCTACTTTTCCACTCGTCTGTCTCCACCTTTACCTTCCTTTCCCTTTCCTTCCCTTCCTTAATGCTCATCTTCTCACTCCTCCCAATTCCTTCTCCTTCTTTCCTCTCCTTCCCCTTCTTTCCTTTCCTCGCCTTCCTTCCCATTTTCCCTTCTTCCCGTTCCTTCCCCCTCTTTCCCCTTTTCTCCCCCTTCCTCTCCCATTTTTCCCCTTCCTTCCCCTTTGTGCAGAGTACATACACCACTCCTTCCACTTCACCACAACTTTCCCTTTATTGAATAGCTTGGGTCTGATGCTTCCAACTATTTGTCTGTCTGTCTCTCTGTGTATCTGTCTGTGTACTCCCTTTCCTCTTTCCTTCACATCCCTGTCCTTCCCTCCCTTTCCCTTAATTCCTCCATTTCATCCTGCCCTCCCCTTCCTGGACCTATCCTCCCATGTTTTTCTCTCGGTCAGTCTCAGTAGCTGTCTGTAGGAGTGTCCATCTGCTTGTTAATTGTTTTGGTTCATATATTATCTTTCTGTGTTCCTGTTTTTCTCTCTGTTTACATCTGTCTGTCTATCTGTCTGCCTGTCTCCCTCAATCATTCTGTATGTATCTACCTATTTATCTGTCTAGCTATCTAGTTGTCTCCCTGTGTGCCTGCCTATCTAACTCTATCTTTATCTTTATATATATATCTATTTATCTCTGATTATATGCTTATATATGTCTGTTTCTGTTTATCTTTATCTGTTATGCTGTGTATGTCTGTATATATGACTACCTGTTTATTTTTTGTGTGTGTATTGATATTTCGTTTCCATCTGTATCTATATAGATTTTTTGCCTGTTTTTTTTTTTTTTTGTCGTTATGTCTGCCTGTCGTTATATTTGTGTGTGTGTGTGTGTGTGTGTGTGTGTGTGTGTGTGTGTGTGTGTGTGTGTGTGTGTGTGAAGGGTTTGAGTGTCCAGGGAAGTGTTTACGTATGCTAAAGAAGAGACAGTGTAGGAAAGTGAGGGCATGTGAGAGGGAGAGTTTGCATGTAAAGCAAGTGAAAATACCTGTGTGTGTGTAAGAGAGAGAGAGAAAGAGGGGGGGGGTAATTAAGTGGATGAAGCTGAGTTAACGTTGAGTAAGACTGATTATATTAGTGTATATGCTGAATGAGATTAAATTCCTTAGTGTATATGGCCGGGAAAGGGTGTAAGTGCAAGTGGATGCTTAGAATAACAAAATATTTACTCTCTTACTTTCTAACATAAAATTTTAACGAGAAGAGATGTCAAGGCACAGCAAACCCGTCCCCGTCTGCCATATAGTGCTGACGTATAAACACAACAGGATGTCTAGTCCAAGATGTCACATATGTATCAGATTTGGGGTTAATCGGGCGAATATTGACGATGTTATGTCCATTTGAAAGTTTAGAACCGATTCACCTGATATTGACCCCCCTACCGATAACTGGGGGGTGACCCCCCTGATGTAATGAGGCATGTTTTAGGATGCAGATTTGAAAGGTGCACCTTTAGGTTTTGGTTTCATGTTGATGTGACGCATTTGATAAGTGTTATGGCGAAAAACGATTTTCTTAAAAACATTTTTTGGGCCTACAGCCTGGGCCTTGGCCCAATATGACACCAAATTTAATCAGGTGATCAGAAGGTCAAATCCCATCATTCTGGTAATTTTAGTCAAAATTGCACCAGTAGTTTTCGCGCAAAATTGTTAAGAGAGACAGACAGACAGACAGACAGACAAACAAATAAATAAACAGTCAAACCCAGTGAAAACAATACCCGTCCCCGAGCCCCTCCGGGGCGGGGACGGGTAATAAAAACAAAACGTACTCCACCCACAGATACAAAATCACTGCACTCGAATAACACACACACACACACACACACACACACACACACACACACACACACACACACACACACACACACACACACACACACACACGTCATAAAATCAAAACACACTCCACTCACAGAAACACAAAAACACAATTCGCAAAAATGAATCCCTCGGATTGGTTCAAGAAAATTAGGGACGAAAACTGAGGAGGTACGATTGATGACAAAACTCAAAATTTCCCGCTAACTTTTGGAAAATAACACGCAATGGAATTAGAGGCCCCAGAAAAACCCACGGCAACTTCGCCAAATTACTTTCATCCGTCGGGGGAAGCGAAATGAGAAAATAACCAATAATCCGAATGAAAATAAAAGAAAAGAGAGTAAACAAGAGGGCAAGGCAAGCAAGAAGTGTGCAAACAGGAAGACTTCAGGAGGAGAAAATAAAAGTCCTGGAGAGAACGCGAAAAAGTGCGAAAGTTAAATGACATTGGCTCTTGGTTTTTTCTCTTACCCTCCCTAACCCCTTCCCTTCCTTCGTCCGTCCGTCTGTCAGTCTCTCCCTCCTTCCTTCTTCCCTCCCTCCCTCCCTCCTCCACCACTCATTCTTCTTCCATCATTCCTCTTCCATCCTTCTCTCTCCCTTTCGTCCCACTTCATCCTGTCCCCATTCTTCTTTCTCACTCCCTCCTTTCATTCCCCCTCCTTCTCCTCCTCCTCCTCCTCCTCCTCCTTCTCCTCCTCCTCCTCCTCCTCCTCCTTCTCCTCCTCCTCCTTCATCCTCCACTCACCTTGCCTCTCCTCCTTGCGTCAAACCTTCCTTACCCTGTCGCGCTCCTACCTCCATCCTTCCCTTAACCTCTCTTCTTCCTCTTCCTTTCTTCATCCTTTCCATCATCCACCCTCATCCATCTTTGTACGTCCCTTTCATCCTTTCTCCTCCATCTTCCTTACTGTCCCCTCTTCTCCTGTCTCCAGCATTCCCTGTCCCTCTTTCCCTCTTTCATGAATCTTCTCTTAAACTTCACTCCCTGTCTTTCAGCCCTTTCGTCCCTTCATCTTATCCCTTCCTTGTCTCTCACATTCCCTACCTTCCTGTTCCTCCACCCTTTCCTTACTCTTTCTTCCCTCCTGCATTCTCTCTCTCTCTCTCTCATCTCCTACCTGTCTTCCGCTTCTCTCCCACTTCTCCTTCACTGTCTCTTCACTCTCGTCTTCCACACTCAACCCATTTCCTCTGTCCTTCCCACTTTCTCTTCTGTCTCACTCTATTTCCTCTGCCTTGCTACAGCCTACGGTCCTTGGTCCATGCACTATTTAGCAAGGGGGCTTTACCACACGTTCTTTGGGGCTTGATTTCAATCTGTTGTTCCATAATTATCAGGTCTGTTTCTTTTATTTGTGTAGCATAATAGTTTCCTGAAATATGAGTATCAGGAAAGCACGGTTTGTACATACGGACATACATACATGGCCGCATACACACACATACACACATAAATAAAAATAAAAATAAATGAATGAATTATATATATTCACTGCACATTACCATTCTTTACGAGCCCTACACTACCAACCCCACACTGCCAGCCCCACACTGCCAGCCCCACACTGCCAGCCCCACACAGCCAACCCCCACACAGCCAACCCCCACACTGCCAGCCCCACACTGCCAACCCCCACACTGCCAGCCCCACACTGCCAACCCCCACACTGCCAACCCCACACTGCCAACCCCACACTGCCAGCCCCACACTGCCAGCCCCACACTGCCAACCCCCACACTGCCAGCCCCACACTGCCAACCCCCACACTGCCAACCCCACACTGCCAACCCCACACTACCAACCCCACACTGCCAGCCCCACACAGCCAACCCCCACACTGCCAACCCCCACACTGCCAACCCCCACACTGCCAACCCCACACTGCCAACCCCACACTGCCAACCCCACACTGCCAGCCCCACACGGCCAACCCCACACAGCCAACCCCCACACTGCCAACCCCCACACTGCCAACCCCACACTACCAACCTCACACTACCAACCCCACACTGCCAACCCCACACTACCAACCCCACACTGCCAACCCCACACTGCCATCCCCACACAACCAACCCTAGCACAACCAACCCCTCACAGCCAACTCCCACACTGCCAACCCCACACTGCCAACCCCACACTGCCAACCCCACACTGCCAACCCCACACTACCAACCTCACACTACCAACCCCTCACAGCCAACTCCCACACTGCCAACCCCACACTGCCAACCCCACACTACCAACCTCACACTACCAACCCCACACTGCCAACCCCACACTACCAACCTCACACTACCAACCCCACACTGCCAACCCCACACTACCAACCTCACACTACCAACCCCTCACAGCCAACTCCCACACTGCCAACCCCACACTGCCAACCCCACACTACCAACCTCACACTGCCAACCCCACACTGCCAACCCCACACTACCAACCTCACACTACCAACCCCTCACAGCCAACTCCCACACTGCCAAACCCACACTGCCAACCCCACACTGCGAAACCTACACGGCCAACCCCACACTGCCAACCCCCGTATCCTTGTGGCCCGCGTCTTGCTATTATTTCTTTATCTACCAAGTTCCCTCCTGACAAATGTCTGGAGGCGTCTGGAGGCTTGTTCCCCGGGACTCAACTTTACCTTTCCATCACTGACACCGTAGCAAAAAATTCAGGCGGTTTATTTTGGGATTTATTTTCCGTCTTGGTTGGGAAATTTTTGTGGAAATTGATACATGGTGAGGAAGGTTTTTTTTTTTTTATGAATGTATTTTTGTATGGGTAGATATATTGATTGGTTGATAGAAAAATAGATAGATTGATTGACTGCACATTGATATTAATATATGCACGCACTTGTGAATTTACTGTATGTCTGTTGATGCCTCTCTCTCTCTCTCTCTCTCTCTCTCTCTCTCTCTCTCTCTCTCTCTCTCTCACACACACACACACACACACACACACACACACACACACACACACACACACACACACACACACACACAGTCAGCCTATAGAAAGACGACTTAATCCTCGGAACGGATGGCCACAAACGAATTTCACATGTCCCTTTTTCCTCCACCTTCACGCTGTCCTCCCTCCAACTCACACCATCCCCATTCATATACCCCCCACTCCATCCCTCCACTTCTCTCGCATCATATCTTTCATATCGGTATAGTTCATCCTTCATCATCATCATCATCATCACAGTTAATACCATTATCATCATCATATCATCATCATCATCATCATCATCATCATGAGTAACAACATTTTATTTTATTTTTTATTTTTACATCAGCAGTCATTAACGAACACCTATTGAATCTTGCAACACAGGTAAAGAAAGGCCGAAAAAAAGGCGTCATTATTAAGCACTGGCATTTTTACACACACACACACACACACACACACACACACACACACACTGAGAGTACTGGGATGAATTATTAGAGCGCTGGCTGAATCGGTAGAGAGGCGGCCTGCAGTCTTGATGGACCCAGGTTCGAATCCCGGCTGGGGCAGGGAACAGTTTAAGAATTTGAATTTCATAAAAGCAGACTTTCCTGATCTACCAGATGACCCGCTGACATGTCATAAAAGTACTCCCGCTAATACCAATACACCAGTCCTGTATGAGACAGCCCTAGCATGTATTCAATATGGACGGTGGGTGTTAGCGCCGAAGTGGTGACATATGGAGGTGTAGGAGGACTACTGGGCCTTGGGATAGGCTACTGCCCCCGAGATATAGGCTCTGAAGCCTTTGCCCAGACTCGGACACATAAAAAAAAAAAAAAAAAAAAAACTACGTGTATTACAAACGTGAATTATTTGGCACGTGATCCTTTTTGGCTAATGGTGATGATTTTAATGGTAGTAGTAGTAGTAGTAGTAGTAGTAGTAGTAGTGGTAGTAGTAGTAGTAGTAGTAGTAGTGGTCATAATAGCTACAGTTACAGCAGCAGGATTGATGGTAGTGTTTGTAATAATAATAGTAGTGAGAGTAATATTTAGAACCATATAATAATAATAATAATAATAATAATTAATAATAATAATAATAATACTGTACATACTGAATTTGGTAGTGTGCAGGGGTGACTATCCTAAACATCAGACAGCCAGGCAATAATAAAACATGGAGTGATCGATGGCTGTGATTTTCCCTTTAAAGGTGAGTGTTCCATTTAGGGGAGGGGAGGGGAAGAACAGGGATGGGAGGAGGGGAGGAAGGGAGAACAGAGGAGGGAGTCGGAGAACAGGGAGGGGGAGGGGAGAGCAGGGAGGGGAAGGAGAGAACAGGAAGGAGGACAGGGAAGAGGTAGGAGAATGAAGGGAAGTGAACAAAGGAGAATGTGGACAGGGAAGAGAGTGATGAGGGAGAAAGGATGTTGGGGAAGGGAAGAGGACGAGAGAGAGAGAGAGAGAGAGAGAGAGAGAGAGAGAGAGAGAGAGAGAGAGAGAGAGAGGGCAAAAAAGAGAGTACAGGAAAAAGGTGAGAAGAGTCGGAGAAATGAATTACAGAGGTCAAAGGTTAAAAGTGTGTGGAGGTGATGATGGGAAAATGAGGGGAAGTGAAGAACATGCATCACTCTCGTCGTTACTACAGCCATCATCATCACTACAGAACACTATCATCATTGACAACACATGCAAACGCAATATTGGGGGTGGTGGAAGTGGTGGTGGTGACAGTGATGGTGGCGGCTGTGGTAGTGATGACATTGATGGTGTAGTGGTGGTGATGACTGATGGTAGTGGTGATAATGATATGATGTTGATTACAGGGAAATAGAGAGAGAGAGAGAGAGAGAGAGAGAGAGAGAGAGAGAGAGTCATTTACCAAACAGTGTATCAGCAAATTAACACAGGCAACAGAAATTTTAGAAACCAAATCGAAGTTAAAGGCAACAGCAAATAAGCTATCTCACTCACTCACTCACTCACTCACTCACTCACTCATTTACTCACTCATCCTAAGCAAGCCTAACTCACACTAGCAAACCTCACACTCATTCACTCACTCACACTAAGCAAGCCTTACTCTAGCAAACCTCACACTCACTCAGTCGCTCACTAACTCAGTCAATCACTCACTCATTCACTCCAAGAAAGACTAACATACCTTCACCAAAGTCCCCTCACTCACTCTCACTCACTCACTCACTCTTTCACACACTCACTCACTCACTCACTCTTTCACTCACTCACTCACACCAGGCAAACCATCCTCCCTCCCTCCCTCTCACCCTCTTTTATTATTCACCAAAATGCAAATATCCAGGAGTGTCACCATCTTTCTTGTTTCGCTCTCTCCCTTTTTTTTTCCTTTATTTCCCCCGGCTAACCTTTACGGCCGGAGCGACACCTTCCTCAGGTGATTTAGGACGATTGTTGAAGCTCGACATCTCTCCTTTTAACCCCTTCACCTCGAGGATTCCATGTTTACTTTAGTCTTAGCTTTTCTGGCCACTTCTTAGAATTTATTTTTGAGCCAATTTTTACTTTGTACTTCCTATTCTCTGGCGATTTTATTCAGTGTTATGAAAATTAAACGATAGATTGATTTTTTCCGAATTGAATTTATAGATTTTTTTACGAATTGAATTTTTGTTTATACCTAAAACTAGTTCACAACTTTATTTAGCCTGTGATATCCATAACCTTATATTTTATTGATTTTATTTTTAATTAGGCGTTTTAGATACAGCCTTCAGTAACCCTTCCACACTTAGCTGCCTCTCCTATGTTTTAGAAAGAGAGAGAGAGAGAGAGAGAGAGAGAGAGAGAGAGAGAGAGAGAACTTAAAGGTTATTTTATGAAGTCTAGGATAAACTTGTCGAACTGAACCGATCACATGGCAGCCTTCAGTAAATCTCTCTCTCTCTCTCTCTCTCTCTCTCTCTCTCTCTCTCTCTCTCTCTCTCTCTCTCTCTCTCTCATGCAGCTACGACCTTACAGATTATTATGCTTCCGTGTCGCAGTAAAATCTGTCTAGTCTGTGGGATTTCTTTTTTTTCAGTCTGTCCGCTGTACTTCCCCTTGCTTTACTGCCCTGTATGCCTCTCCATTTTCCTGTTCCTTGTCTTCGTCTCCTCCTTTATTCTTTTTTATTATTTGTCTGTTTTGTGCTCTACCATTTTATTGTTTGTGGTGCTTCAGTGTTTTTTTTTCTTGTGCTCCTTTTAATTTCTTGTTTCTCTCTTCCCCTTTTTTTTATTTTTCTGATTATTCGCATTTTTCTGTGTATCACCATTATCTGTTTGGAGATTTTTTTCTTGCTTTTTTAATGCGACTATTCCTCTTCGTGATTTATTTTTCTCCCCCTTTTTCTGTGCTCTGTTCCCAGTTATATATTGGGATCCATTTTTTTTTTCGTTTTTACGTATTCTTTCTACTCCTTCTTGTGCCTCCATTTCCTTTCATTCTCAGTTTACTTTTTTCTTGTTTCTTCCTTTTGCTTATTCTTTTTGCTGCTTTTTGTGCTTCCATTTTACTCCCTTTCCCCTTCTCTCTTCTTTCTCCAAAATTTTTCAGTTCCTATATTCCGTCTCCATTTTACTGGTAAATCTTTATCTCCTCGTCTAAGTTTGCTGTCTTCGAAGTTCATTCATATCTTTTCCTCCCTACTTATATTTTTTTCCTTCTCAGCTTTTCAATTTCCTACTTTCTTTTTTTTATTTAGTCTTCGTCTGTTTTTTACTGGTTTGATTTTACCCTCGAATCTGTGTATCTCTGTTATCTTCCTCTTCTTCTTCCTTCTCCTCCTGCTGCGTCAAAAAAGGTAATATATCAGAGCCAGGAAATTACCTTCCACTTACTTTAACGTCAGTAGTTTGCAAGTTGTTAGAGGCCATTATCAGAGACAGATTAGTTAACTCTTTCCATCCGCCGACGTATTTTATAAGTTATTCCTGATTGTGCTTAGCTTAGTAAAGACCCCTTGTGTTCAGAAGATTAAAGAAAGCCAAACCTAACGTCCCCATTAAAGAGAATGTGAGTATATTCGATTATAGATAGGAAAAGTCATAGAAATGCTAAAACTAAATTATTTTTATCAGTGAATCACAGTATTATTCACAGTACCATCTATTATTGTCTTACCTTATATTATCCTACCTTATATTGCACCATCTTCATATTGTACTACCTTTTATTGTACTACCTTATATTGTACTACCTTATATTGTACTACCTTATATCGTACTACCTTATCTTGTACTACCTTATTTTGTGGTACCTTATATTGTACTACCTTGAATAGCACTCCCTTATATTGTACTACCTTATTGTACTAACCTTTTCTGTACTCCCCTATCTTGAAAGCTGCCATACAAACTCAACCTAGCCCCTTGAAAATACTGAAACGGGATCCAGCCATTTCCAGCACAGATAAGAGGCCTTTTATGTAACATTCTTGGAAGTTGGTGTTTGGAAGATGTGGGGAGAAAGGGAATATCTGAGTGGGTCTGTGTGGGGAGAGGAACCACACAATACCTTCAGATATGGGCATTGAGGGAAAGGGATATTGCTGGAAATCATTTGTGTTCTTATCTAACGCTTTGACCGAGAGGGACGCCTTCACGTGCTGACACCCATATGAGCGGTTTGTGAATGTTAGTGAATGATTGTTAATGTCTGTGAATGCTGGTGAATGCTTGTGAATGTTTGTGAATGCTAGTGAGTGAGTGTGAATGCTTGTGGACTGGTGAACTGCTTGTGAATGCTTTCTGTTGGGTATGTCTGGGGAGTGGTTGATGCAAGTTTAATGGCATAACTTGAGTTTAGGGGGATGGGTTGACGGGAGGGGAGAGGAAGGGTAGATGAGGGGGAGGGGGGAAGGGAGGGGAAAGGAAGGGTAGGTGACGGGGGAGACTGGAAGGGAGGGGAAAGGAAGGATACTTAAGGGGGCGAGGGAGAAGGGTAAGGAAGTAGGGTAGGGAAGGAAGGGGAATAGGAGAGAAGAGGTAGAGGGAATGAGGGGAGGGGGAGAGAAGTAAGAGGTATCAGGGGAGGGGAGAGGAGAGAGGAGTAAGGGAGAAGGTGGGAAAGGATTGGGGTGGAAGAGGGGGAGGAAAAGGAGTAGGGAAAGGTAATGGTGAGGGAATAGGTCTTTGCTGACTGTAGCCTACCATCACGAGCGTAAGTTGTCACACAGACCCCTACCAGGATTTTGTCCTGCCTTCGATATTTTTCACTTTTTTTCGAACGTCAGAGGATTAGTGTTCCGTTTCATACTTTTTTCCTGTGGGCTTTTTCTTGGTGTCACATACTGTAGAAATTTTCATGTAACACCTTCTTTCTCCTACACTCCTCTTGTGTGCTTCATACTGCTTCATACTGCTTCATACTGTTGTTCCATGTAGCACCTTCCATCGTCACAGTCAGCAAGGAAGTGTCTGCAAACTTTTGATCATAATTGTACCCCTCTCGTAAATCCCGGCATGCTGATGGCCTCTCGGGAATTAATTATCGCCTAATGTACTCTGCTTCGCCTTCATGTCGGCCCCTGGCATTACAAACTTCACTTCAACTTCCACCTCCACGTCCCGAGCCGTCTCCCACCTCATCTCACCCGCTTCTCCCTCTTACTCCGCTTCCTCTCTCCCTCTTGCTCCGCTCCCTCTCCCCTTGTCTTCATCTCCCCTCCGCCTCCCCCTCTCCCTCCTAACCTCACCAGTTCGAAGTCTTCCCAAAGCTACATAAACTTGTCTGGGGTTAACCTGAATGAAATGAAAAGCACGTCATTGTACTGAAAAGGTTTATTTCTTGTGGGGCCAGGCTCATCTACAACGTAACCCCGGTGGACTGCAGACTTAAGAAAACCCTCTCCTGCAGTCCACCATCCTCCTTTCGGTAGGTCGGATAGTAGTTGAGGGGTATTGCTCTCTGTGTTGGTGTATTGAGGGGTGTCTGTGAAGGGTATTGGTATTTTCAGAGGTAACAGTGTCTTCTTAAAGCGTATTCTGGTCGCAGTAAGGAGCATTAAGATTAGAATTACGGGTACCAGGATCGTTATTATGATTATTAATGTTACGTATGAGGGGTGCTGGGGTCTGTGTGAGAAGTATGAGTAGTATGAGTGTATGAGGAGTATTGGTGTAAGTATGAGGATTATGAGTCTCTGTTAGGGAGGCCAGTATGAGGCGTGTTGTTGACTGTGAGAGAATGTTATGTGTATGAGGGATGCGTGCGAAAGTAGTATGTGTCTAAGAGGAACTTTTTATCTTCCTTAGAAATGGATCTGCATGAGGGGTATCGAGGCACACGTGAGGAGTATCTGTGCATGAGGTGAATTTTCCGTAGGAGGGGTATTTTTGGTATGGGGTATTGGCATGTCCCTGAAAAATACTTGCATAAAGGGGAATGTGCAAGTGTACTGTAAGTGAGGGGTAGGTATGCACAGGAAGTATAACGTGTGTGTGTGTGTGTGTGTGTGTGTGTGTGTGTGTGTGTGTGTGAGGGGTATGTACGCACACAAAGAGGGGTATGTCGGTGTGTGCGTGAGGGGTATTCTATAAAAGTGCTGGGTGCGGCTGTGAAATATAGCAGTGTTGCGGGGCGCCGGGATGAATTATAGAAGGGGCTCACATGTCGCCCTCTGTACCCTGCACCACCACCACCACAACCACCACTACACCACAGCTTTCTTTTTTCTTCAGTATGCCCTCTCTTTTTTAGCCTGTCTTTCAGTATACCTTTCTCTTTTTAATGCTTCTTTCAGCAAACTTTATATCTTTTTATTCTTTCCTTCAGCACATCTTTAGTTCTTTATTCCTACCGTCAGCACACACCATTACTTTTTATTCCTTCTTTCGGTTTACTGATACTTCTGTCATCCTTCCTCCAGTGTACCACGTCTCTCTCTCATCCTTCCTTCATCTCATCCTTTCTGTTTATTGTCTTAGGAAAGCCAGAGATGAATATACGGGACTCACTTGTCGCCTTTTCCACCCTCCTGCATCACCACCACCACCACCACATTTTTTTCTTCGTGTAGTACACCATTTCTCTCTTTTATTCATGTTTTAGTATATCTTTTCTTTTTTATTTTTTCAGTACATCTTTTCCCTTCTTATTTTTCTTCCAGTACACCAACCTTATCTTAATTTCTTCCTTCAGCATTCCTCTCTTTAATTCATCTTTCAGCGGACCATTTCTCTCTTTAATCCTACCTTGACTACACATCTTCCTTCATTAATCCTACCTTCAGCTCCTCCTTTCACTTCATAATCCTTGCTTCAACATGTCTTTCTTCCTTTCAGTCCTTCCTTCAGCATATCCTTACTTTTTTAAAATCCCTCTTTCAACACCCCCTTTCTCACTTTTAATCCTTGCTAATCTCTTTTCTCTCTTTTAATCCTTTGCTAAGCTTATTTTTTTCTTCTTCTAAGCTCATCTTGTCACCCTTTTAATCCCCGTCTAAGCTCATCTTTTTTCCATTTTAATCCATTGCTAAGCTCATCTTTTTTCCATTTTAATCCATTGCTAAGCTCATCTTTTCTCCCTTTTAATCCCCATCTAAGCTCATCTTTACTCTCCTATCCTTCTCTCAGCAGACATTTTTTCGCTTTAAATTTTCCATCAATAATTTTTCCTTCAATAATTTTTCCTTCACCTCTCCATTTCTCTCTCTGCTCCATCCCTCACTACTGCATTTCTTTTTATTCTTTTCTTTAGCAGAGTCCGGAATGAATTATAGAAGTGTTCACATGTCACTCTCTGTTCCCTGCACCACCACCAACTCTACAATACCGCAGTTTTAATGCATTTCTCTCTCTCTCTCTCTCTCTCTCTCTCTCTCTCTCTCTGTTTCAGTATATTTTTTTATATACATTTCTGTCCCTTCTTGAGCACAGTTTTTTTCTTTTCATTTTTATACCCTTTCCTGACCACATACTTTCTCTTGTCTTTCTTTCGATATTCTCTTCCTTTATTGTTCATTTGCTTTGTACAGCCTAATTAAGCATATATCTGCCTTCTGCTCACTCCTTCTCTCTCTAATTCTCCATTCTACACACTCTTTATTCCTTTTTATCAGAACCTGGGAGGAATTATTGAACGAGGTCACGTGTTGCATTCTTTACTCTGCATTGCCACCATATTATATTCTTTCTTCAATATATCATCTTGTTTTGTCTTTTATTTCCCATAGCGTTTTTCTGTTTTATATTTCCTTCAGTGTACCCTTTCTTATATTGTTTTTGGCGCATCTGTTAGAATATATATTTTTCTTTTTGTCTTCAACATAATTTTTTTTTTTTAATTCATCCTTTCAGTGTATATGCCCTCATCTCACCCTTTCTCTTTGTACTTCTTCATTCTGTACACTGTTTGTCTTTTTAATAATTTCTCGCCATACCTTTTCACCGTTTACGCCATACCTTTTCACCGTTTAATCTAGAGAGAGAGAGAGAGAGAGAGAGAGGTCTGGTGTGCAAGCCTTCGTGTCTGGGTTCGCATTTGTGATTTCGTGTTGGTCTCCGTGCGTGTGATGGTGGCTACAAAACGCAACTAATAACAGAGCAGAGGCAGAACATAAAGCACCTTACAGAAACCCATTAGACAAGCCGCTTGCCCGAACCAGCCAATACAGAACTGAACCCGGGAAGGTGGTGTGTGTGTGTGTGTGTGTGTGTGTGTGTGTGTGTAGATGGTGTGGGTGGGAGAGCGTGTGGAGATGGTGTGGAGAGGCGTGGTGTGTATTGGGTAGTGTTTTTAGATGGTGTGGATAGGAGTGGTGTGAATGGTGTGGGTGAGTATGTAGTTGGTGTGAATGGAAGTCGTGTGGGTGGGAAGTGTATGTGGACTGTAGGAGTGGAGTGGTGTGGTGTGGATAGGAGTGGAGTGGTATGATGTGGATCTGAGTGACAAGGATGGATATGTATGGGAAGGGAAAGGATGAAGGTAGTGATGACTCGCCATAACAGTCACCATCTCCACACCATCATCACAAACACCATCACCATCACACACACCATCTGTATTTCCCTCACAAACTCGATCTGCATCATCACATATCTCCATCACCATCACAAGCACCATGTCCACCATCTCTATCACAAACAATCACCATATCCATCATCATCACCATTTCGATCACTACCACACACATTATCACCATCCTTATCACAACAAACACCATCACGATCACAGTCACCACGTCTACCTTCACCACCACGTAGATAGAAACGAGGGATAGACAGATGGGGATAGATACATGGCAGATAGAAATGGGAGGTAGATAAATGGAAGATAGAACTTGGTGGAATAGAAGAGATCTTGGTGTGATAGACGGCTGATGGACATGCGAA
The DNA here is from genome assembly GCF_032717465.1 of Coenobita brevimanus. Lineage (NCBI taxonomy): Eukaryota > Metazoa > Arthropoda > Malacostraca > Decapoda > Coenobitidae > Coenobita > Coenobita brevimanus. Next base: position 45,064,393 of record NC_136958.1, on the reverse strand, counting down.
AAAGAGCAAGAGAGAAAAAGTTAGTGGAATGAATATTTAAGATGTAGTGAATCTCTCTCTCTCTCTCTCTCTCTCTCTCTCTCTCTCTCTCTCTCTCTCTCTCTCTCTCTCTCTCTCTCTCTCTCTCTCTCATAACATTTTAAAACATCATCCAGAATAACAAACTTCACCGTATGCTCTAATAGTTTATGAGAGAGAGAGAGAGAAAGAGAGAGGAGGTAAACAACTGTACCCGAACCATACCTTATAACTTTACGTGTTTGGCCGAGAAATAACCAGATTCCAATCGAGCGAGAAACTTCACACGTGTGGGTATAAAAAAAAAAAAAAAAAATCACGGGACTGGTAAAAAGAATAAAGAATGATATTTTTAGTTTGTGAAAGTTAGGGGCGTAAAATATTCTCTCTCTCTCTCTCTCTCTCTCTCTCTCTCTCTCTCTCTCTCTCTCTCTCTCTCTCTCGTTAAGCCGTAAATTGATGAATACGTTGTGTTTTTTCCTCTCTCTCTCTCTCTCTCTCTCTCTCTCTCTCTCTCTCTTTACGTTCACCTCTGGCCATAGGTTTGACAGCCCGTTCCCTGAGGCCTTGCAGTACTCCACATGGCTTGGGAGCTTGCGTAGCACCTCTTCCTTGGTGTTTTATCCTGCTCAGTACATTTCCTTTTGCATGGGTATTTATAGAAACTCCGTCAATATTAAAACTACATAAATATGGTGCAAGAAAATGTTAGGGTGTAATATGCAAAATAAACCGGTAAGGTGTAGGTGTTACGGCCAGAAACGAAATAGTATTTCACCTTTCCTGCTTCTCAGCTTTTCACTTTTCTCTGTTCGTTTTCCTAAATGTCGACGGAGTTCTTTTATTTCGCTGCTCCTAAATGTTTCTCTTTGATATGGTGCGTTAGGCAGAGAATGACGGACATGCTCTAAGTGAGAAAAATAAAGAGTGGAATAAAGGGTGGAATAAAGAGTGATATAGAATGGATTAAAAAGTGGAAAAAAGAGTGGATTAAAGAGTGGAAGAGTAGGGGAACATCTCTGCCTTACTGTGCGAAGCCTTTTACGTCACTCAGAATACAGCACACGGTACCCTAGCTCACAGTACCGTAGACAGTACCATAGCTCAGAGTACCATAGACAGTACCATAGCTCAGAGTACCATAGCTCAGAGTACCATAGACAGTACCATAGCTCAGAGTACCATAGACAGTACCATAGCTCACAGTACCGTAGACAGTACCATAGCTCACAGTACCGTAGACAGTACCATAGCTCAGAGTACCATAGACAGTACCATAGCTCAGAGTACCATAGACAGTACCATAGCTCAGAGTACCATAGACAGTACCATAGCTCACAGTACCATAGACAGTACCATAGCTCAGAGTACCATAGACAGTACCATAGCTCGCAGTACCATGGACAGTACCATAGCTCAGAGTACCATAGACAATACCAAAGCTCAGAGTACCATAGACAGTACCATAGCTCAGAGTACCATAGACAGTACCATAGCTCAGAGTACCATAGACAGTACCATAGCTCAGAGTACCATAGACAGTACCATAGCTCAGAGTACCATAGACAGTACCATAGCTCAGAGTACCATAGACAGTACCATAGCTCAGAGCACCGTAGACAGTACCATAGCTCAGAGTACCATAGACAGTACCATAGCTCAGAGTACCATTGACAGTACCATAGCTCAGAGTACCATAGACAGTACCATAGCTCAGAGTATCATAGACAGTACCATAGCTCAGAGTACCATAGACAGTACCATAGCTCAGAGTACCATAGACAGTACCATAGCTCAGAGTACCATTGACAGTACCATAGCTCAGAGTACCATAGACAGTACCATAGCTCAGAGTATCATAGACAGTACCATAGCTCAGAGTACCATAGACAGTACCATAGCTCAGAGTACCATAGACAGTACCATAGCTCAGAGTACCATAGACAGTACCATAGCTCAGAGTACCATAGACAGTACCATAGCTCAGAGTACCATTGACAGTACCATAGCTCAGAGTACCATAGACAGTACCATAGCTCAGAGTACCATAGACAGTACCATAGCTCACAGTACCATAGACAGTACCATAGCTCACAGTACCATAGACAGTACCATAGCTCAGAGTACCATAGACAGTACCATAGCTCAGAGTACCATAGACAGTACCATAGCTCAGAGTACCATAGACAGTACCATAGCTCAGAGTACCATAGACAGTACCATAGCTCGCAGTACCATGGACAGTACCATAGCTCATAGAATCATAGACAAGGGGAGTTGGAGTGACGCGTGTTTATTGGTGATTGGATCTGGGTGTACGAAATAAAGGGTGATACGAATGTTGCACCCTAGTCCTTGAGGTATCTTGTGTGTTGCGGGTACGGCTCAGTCTGCAGGTGTGGGGAGTGCAGATACTTTTAGCTGCTCCATGAAGTTATTAGTCAGCCGCTTAACCGATGAACATAAAAATCAGATAGCATAAATAGGGTTATGAGAAGAGAAAATAACTCAGGGTAGACACTGATAACGCTGACTGCATCTGTAAACAATTAGACATTTTAAAGCAGGAGAATGGTTATGTGATGTAGAAAATAATACAGGATAGACACTGATAAACCAGACTGAATGTGTAAGAAAAAATCAGGCTCTAGGAGGCATGAAAAGGGCCATGGAAAGTATAAAATGATGCAGGGAAGACATGTGTAAAGATAACTGAACGTATAAAAAAGTCAGTAGAAAATGGTGCATGATAGACACAGGTAACGTGGACAGAGCTGTGCCTGAAAGCAACTAGAACTGAGATGCGTAATGTTAGGACTGCCCTGTATTTATTTCCTAAGGTGTAAGGGGTTAATATGTAAAGTCTAAAGCCCTCCTGGTTAGCATCTCATTCTCCGTTAGTTCTTCCCAGGCTTGAAACTTTTCTTTTACCCCGTGTCCAAAAGTTTCGTGGGTGTAAAACAAGGAGAGAGTGATGGGAGAGGTGGAGGGAGACGGAGAGATGGAGGGAGAGAGGAGAGGTGGAGGGAGAGAAGAGAAGTGAAGGGAGAGAGGATAGATGAGGGAGAAAGGAGAGAGGGAGTGATGAAAAAGGACGAGAGTAGAGAGGGGAAGAGGAAGAGAGGGGAAGAGGGTGAAAATGGAATGGGTGAGAGAGAGAGAGAGAGAGAGAGAGAGAGAGAGAAGTAAGATATAAAAGAGAGAAAGTAAGAGAACGAGCGAGCCTCTCCCTGATGTGGCCTTCGCACGCTCCTGCCAATCAGTCATGAATATTTGAGGCAGCTTGGTAGGGCGCGCCATGAGAGGGGTAAAAATGACATGAACTTCTTTGAGAGGTATAATGCCAAGGTGCGTTTGATACCCACCATGCCCGCAGGGTTCGTGTCTGGCCCTGATAACAACCACGTCACAGTAACAGCACGCGAAGGGATAGGTAGACTTCCGTTGGTTGAGTCCCCCCTCCCCATATCCCTTTCAGCTCCCCTTCCATACCCTTTCAGCCCTGGGACTTATTTTTCCACTGCAACACACGCAAAGGGATAAATATATTTTAGTTTCTTTAAGCATCCCTTTCAGTCAGGCGCCATTTTTTTTTTTTACCTGTTTTTGGAGAGGCGCCGAAGATATGGACATAGGACCTGCCCAGATGTACTAACCTCCATTGTACTCGCCCCCTAACCCCCGGAAGGAGAATGGTGAGCTGTGTAGCTTTAGTTTTCTCCGTCCACTAGATGAGATTGGAACAATGGCTACTACGTCGGTTATCTACCGTCAGTCTGTTTTATTTATCTGAGAAGAGACACTGGGACTAGAAGACTTAGCTATAACCATCATTAATATGCAAAGGACTGTATATATTTCTGTCGTCGGCTTAACCGCATTCGGCAAAATGATTTTTTTTTTAATTGCTGCCACTAGATGATTTTATTTAATTTTTGGGAACGTCCTTTAGTGAAGGTGTAAAAACAAACTCCATTAAACTCCTCCACTATGAGGTTTCTCCAAACCGAAATATTATCGTCCGTTGGTAGCAAGAATAGCACGAAAAAATGAGCCAGTAGAGTGAGGTGTTTTTTCCTTCAGCCCAGGAATGTGATTTTTTTCCGGTTGCAGATAACAGAACGGTTTGATTAAGCTAGATTACCACCTTGCCACTAACACCTGCCTACCTTATGTAGTAATTGCTGGAGGCTGTCGTATTCAAGATTTGTGAGATGGGTTGTATCAGGGTGTTGGTGGGTCTTATGCAGCATCATTTGAGACTCAACGAAGTTAAAGTGATTGAACTGTTCCCAACCCCAGCCTCATACTGGACTGGGGTTCCTTGCAGCGTGGATGGTGGGCGAATCTTGTGCAAGGATGCGTGTCTTGTCTAATTTGGCTTAAGTCTTTTTGCGTAATTCCCTCACACGAACACTGCATCAAGGTGGATGAACCGGCCCCTGCACAGTGTATCTCGACGATGGAACATTATGTTGATCCCCGTTTTGTGAGGACTCGCAGAATACCGGTTTACCCCTTTCCAGTGATGATTTTTTTCTTTCTGTGTTTTGTTTTTGGCATATCCAGACGATTTTATTTAACTTTGGAAGAGCCTCAAGCAGTGAAAGAGTTAATGTCGGCTACATCAAACCCTTCCAATCCAGAAAGGCTGCCCTTAGCTGACATGTGGAGATGTATGATATGAAGGAGAGAGAGAGAGAGAGAGAGAGAGAGAGAGTCTTCTTTCTCGTCTTCCTCTCCAAAAAACGAGGTGATAAATGTGCAGAATCTCTCTTTCTCTCTCTCTCTCTCTCTCTGAGTTGTTGGTAGGAAGTTGTGCTGGAGATTAACATAAGAGAGGACAACTGCAGTAGGCCGGTTGGCCCATACTAGGCAGCTCCTAGAAGAGTAACTGAACTACTAGAATGAGATAAGGATAGCAAAGAAGAAGGCTCTCCCCCGACCTCCAAGACCCTCCAGCCGAAGCCGGCAGGAAAAAGTCAGAAAGAACACCACGCCGTATAGAAAAACTGGCGTGGACTGTTTATAGGAAAGTGTGAAAGGAGAATAGAGACTATCATAGTGTAACCTGAGAAGGGAAAAGAATGAATTAGTACTGGTTATGAGATTTTTTGTCTATACCCACCCCTTATTTGTCATATGCTCATCTAGCCTATGCTTGAAACTCTCAATGGAAGAGGCAGCAACCACTTTACTAGGTAGCTTATTCCATTCATCTACTACTCTATTGCAAAACCAGTCTCTACCCTGTTCTTAACTATAACGGAATTTATCCAGTTTGAAACCATTACTTCTAGTTCTATCCTGTATGCCCACTTTAAGTTCTGTACCTTGCTAATATCTCCTTTACTTATTCCCTTCCTTCACTTAAACACCTCAATTAAGTCTCCCATTACTCTACGTCTTCCTAGTCGGTGCAAATTTAGTCTTTTTAGTCTGTCTTCATGTGACAGGTTCCGAACATCATGTATCATTTTTGTTATTATTCTCTGTACGTTTTCAGGCGACTTTATATCCATTCAATAGTACGGACACCAAAATTGCATGGCGTAGTCTAAATGTGGCCTTATTAATGCTAGATAAAGTTGCAAAATTGCTCCTCGATATAAATCGTAGGACCCTATTTGCTTTATTTCTAGCATCAATACACTACTGCCTAGGTTGAGGTCTTACTAACCATAACTCATAGATCTCTCTCGCTTTCCGATTTACTAATTACTTTGTTATCTAAGTTGTATGTAATATCTCCCATGGTCTTGCCTACGTTCAGTACTGTACAGTTTTCAAAATCTGACAGTGAATTACCCACAAAATTTGTACAAGTGGCACCATTGGATTGTCAAGGCCAACGTCAGTCGTCATCGCCGCGCGAGGGCAGCACATACAAGGTTGACTCCACGCTGCTTGCCTGTTACCATCACGCGAGGCTGATGCAGTGACATGGTGATTTCCAACACGTTGAGCCTCAGTGTCGCTGTTGCGGAGGTCGGGTGTACAGCTCCGACAATTAGCCCATGGCGCCAAGCCGTCTACACTCGCATGATCGCATCTGCCATACCAACTGTTTCCTTACAGGCTTACCCCCTCCCTGGCCCTCAGTCACCAAATGTCGGGCGGGGAGTGTGTATGTGTGAAGCCCAGCTCCGCGGTGCCTGTCTGTCTTGTTACCAACACCATACCGGGCTCATTGCACATGAGAACTGTTTCGCTGAGGGTGGGGGATGGAGAGAGGATTATTGAGAGGTGCATATGTAGTTAAAAGGAAAGACAGACTGACAAATGAGGAAGTGCAGGAGCGTTGTGGTGTTAATGTGAACGTGATAGAAAGCGTTAGGAGAAAATACACTGAGGTGGTTTGGCCATGTGGAGAGGATGGAGAGCGAGAGACAAGCGAGGAGAGTGTATGTGAGGTGGAGGGGGGGAGGAGAGGGAGGGGAGGCCTAAGATGAGATGGAAGGATGGGATGGAGGTATGTGAGAGAGAGGGGGGTGAGCCAGTGGCGTATCCAGGAAATTTGCCAGGGGGGGCAAACACTTGGAATATTTCCCCATAATTGTCACCACAAATTTTCCTAGATTTGATGTTTTATGTCATCAGAAATAAGTTGACATCATTACTGTCGCATTTGTTCCAGTGTCTTAAAGAAAAACTATCTTTTCCCCACATATTCACAGCTTTCTTGAAGTTACTTTAAGTTAATAGCTAATAATCCTTTCAGAGGACAAGTATGTAAAAACACTCAGTACATAATGTTACCAGAGGTCTACTATTTCATTAGAGAGAAAATGGAAACACCAGCAATAAATTAGAAGGCACTGGAGTTGCCCTAGCAAAGACATCTCCATGTCACTAGTATCCTTGGTCATCAGGGTACTCTCGTAGATGGTAGTATTATCGATACCTGCATGCTAACTTCCCTCCGTTCTACCTCAAAATATATATTTTTTCTCGGTACCACAAATTTCTTGAGCACTTTTAGTACTGAAAAAATGACTGTCAACGCTATACTCTTGGTGCATCATTTACCTGCTATCTTTATCTCTCTCTGCATATAAGGAATTACAGCTATTTTGCGTAATAACCTATGAAATTATAATGAATTATACCACACATCGGCACAGCAAGTACCATACGAGATGCAATGGCGTCCATACTATCTGTTTATGTTCGGAAATAAGCCCTGTATTTTCATTGGCTGCTGGAAGAAAAACAGCGGAATGGATGGGCCAATGAAAACTCGAGATCTGGCGTGAGTGTCCCCAACACACACACTTTCCCACATTCGTATCGTTTTTTTCTATTTTCCATTGCGGTTCTCTCTCTCTCTCTCTCTCTCTCTCTCTCTCTCTCTCTCTCTCTCTCTCTCTCTCTCTCTCTCTCTCTCCACATAACACATATGCATAAATTCAAATCCGCTGCTGCAGCCACCCCCAGTCTGGTATTCTGTTTTGCACTACTGTTGTGGTGGTAGGCAGTAGAAATTCTGTTTTCCACTACTTATTCTTTTAGTTTGATTCTCACTGGCTCAGGCATCAGGGGTGGTGCATACGTCAAGACTGACCTAAGTAAAAATACATCTGCTGGGATTAAACTGTCTTAATCCTTGACTCAGGTGACCACGCCACCTGCCCCTCTCAGCAGGGAATGATTTTCATATCACCTGAACTGTACTGTGCTGCATTGAAAGGATTTTTCCATTAAAGAAAAAAAAAAAAAAACGGCGTAGAGCTATTCATCTTGAAAATTCTCACCTAGAAAAGTGGGGGGGACAAAAGATACTCTGTCCCCCAGGCTCCAAAATGTGTGTGTGGGGGGGGAAGCAAGTCCCCCTGTCCCCCACTCAAACGAGGCCCCTGGCACACCTTACCGTGTATAATGTACAGTAGTCTGAGGTGATCAAAATGGCTTCATGCAGTCTTCGAAAATTCTGTTTGTTTCAGTTGTGTGTAATAAATGTGCAGTTTTGTTTGCAACTGGCTACAGTTGAGGGGACAGGAAGGCCATTTTTACACCTCATCAGGCTTCATGTGCAAAACATCATTACAGCTCTAATATTAACCACGTCATCTACGGTGACAGGGGAACTTGTTAACTTATAAATGGTCATTTTTTTTCCCAAGGGTTTTATTATATTTAGCTTTCAATTTCAAAGGAAATTATTGCTCCCACGTAAAATTTTTGGAAATAGATAATATTGTTTAATATACAGGTGGTAAAATTAGGAAAATTGTATTGTCATACAAGAACTATGCCAAAAATCCCTTTCAGCATTTCCCCCAAATATTCCCAGGGGGGGCAAAGTGCCCCCCTGCCCCCCCAGTGGCTACGTGTATGGGGTGTGCTGTGGGGGAGGGCAGTGAAATGGGGGACAGGGCGATAAGGAAGCGGTATGTTTGTTCTTACGGGATGGAGTCGTCATGCTATAGACAGTTAGAAATATTGGTGTAGTGTTAATAACTGTTCTTTATTCTTCATTTTATTTTGTATTAACCTCGTCATCCTTGTTCTTATTGTTTTTATAATGCTGAAAAGTATGGGGAAGACTGTAGGCCTATCATGTATTAAGCAGTCTCCTCCTCCTTCTCCTCCTCCTCCTCCTCCTTCTCCTTCTTTCCTCTCCTGTCCTCTCCTCCTCCTCCTCCTCTTCCGTCTTTTTTCCTCCTTTTTCTCCTCCTCTTTCTCCTTTCCTTGTCTTCCTCTCCATTCCTCTTTCTCTTTATCATTCTCCACTTCTTCCTCCTCCTTCGCGCTCTTCCCCCTCTTTCTCTTTTCCTCCTCATCCTCATCCTTCTTTTCATCATTTCCTTCTTCCTTTTCCTCCTCCTCCTTCTCCTCCTCTTGGGTATAAGGAAGAGTTTTCTTATTTGGGAGACATGTTATGTGCTGGAGGTGGGACTGGAGCTAGGTCTGTGGCCAGAGTGAGGAGTGGTTGGAAGAAGTTCAGGGAGCTGTTGCCTCCCCTGACATTGAGAGGGCTCTCCCTCCATGCTAGGGGACCTTTGTATGCAGCATGTGTTAGCAGTGTAATGCTGTATGGTAGTGAGACCTGGGTAGTAAAGGAAGACGAGATCTGTAGGCTCAAATATACAGAAATGACAGTGATCAAAAGGATGTGTAGTGTGTCCTTGGGTGTGAGGCCTGGGGGGCTGGTTTATGATTGAAGAGTTGAGAGGAAGGTTGGGACTGGAGTGTATTGGTGTTGTGGTGATGAGGGGTAGATTGAGATGGTTTGGGCATGTGGAGAGGATGGAGGATGACAGTTGGGTGCGGAAAGTGTGAAGTGTGAACGTCGGGGGTAGGGTTGTGAGAGGCAGACTGTCACACTTTTAATAGCACTTGAGCTAACTGAGGAGGGAAATACCACTTTTGAATGTATGCTGTTTTTTTTTTTTTTTTAACCTGAGGTACCTGTACTGATGCTGTATTACTTGACGTAGTGTATGTCAGCATCTATTATGCACTAGTGTGAGCCTGAGTAAAATCATGTAGTGTTTGCCTAAATATAACTTTTAGATGGACCATTTGCAGAGAAAGTTACTTTGAATTAGTTTTTGTAAGCCTGTGACTGCTAGTAATTGTTTTAGTTTTATAAAATGCTTTGGTGTTAGCATGAATAAAATCTGCAGTGGATCAGGTCTGGTCAAAGGGTTAAATGGTGTAGGGGGCACAGGAAGGCTTGATAGCAGCTCTTCCTTAACAGCCTATCTATCCATCTATCTATCTATTGCCAGACGCCTTAATCCCATAAGGGGTGGCCACAAACAAATCGCCTCCATATCCCCCTGTACCCTGCCATTTCACTGTCCTGTCCCCAGCTCACAACCCCCTCTCTCATATACAACCCTCCCTCATAACAACCCTTTTTGTATATTACACGTCAACATTGTGTACTGTTATTTATGGTGCTTGTATAGTAACAGTGTTGGCATCAGTAATATACAAAAGCACACTGAGATGAATTGTGCACAATAAATGGCTCAAAAAGTGGTGTTGAGAAATATCCAAATCCACCAAGAATACAACTGTAAATGACAATGTTGTACTGATTATGAAAATTGATTTTGCAGGATGAAGGAAGCAGAAGAGAAAGTCTAAAAGATAACCAAAGAGACGAAAGATGTGGCTAAGGTGATGCAAGAAGGCGGCAGTCTGGTGAGTAAACTGAAGAACAAGGTGAAGATGGTGCAGAGAGGGAGCCAGGATACAAAAAACCTTTGTTACAAGTAAGGCCCAGTATTTTATTCTGCCTATCTACCTATCTACAGCCAGACAAATAAGACATTATTTTTTCCATCTATCTGTTGCCAGATACCTTAATCCCGTAAGGGGTGCCAACAAACAAACTGTCTCCATGTTGCCCTGTCCCCTGCCATTTCACTGCCCTTCCCCCAGCGTACACCCCAGTCTCTCATATAACTCTCCACTCCATCCCTGCATCTCATCCTTGGTCTGCCCCTCCCTCTGCCCTCCTCCACCTCACTCACACACACTGTCCTAGCTAGTGTCTCAGTCTCCATCTTCTCCACAAGGCCAATCCACCTCTGTTTATTACCTTAATATTTTCTATCACATTATTTTACTTACCATAAGGAAATCAGATGGAGGGTGAGAGACTGACGAGGAGAGTGTATGTGAGTGAGGTGGAGGGGGGGAGAGGGAGGGGGAGGCCGAGGGTGAGATGGAGGGATGGGGTGGAGAGAGATATGAGAGAGGGGTGTGTGAGTTGGGAGCAGGGCAGTGAAATGGCGGGGGGCAGGGCGACATGGAGGCGATTTGTTTGTGGTCACCCCGTACGGGATTGAGGGGTCTGGCAATAGATAGATAGATAGATTTTCCATTATGTGCTTGAAATCCAAATTGTGGGGGAGCCATTGGACTTACCAGATTATCGGCTTTATCGGATCGGGCTTCCCCCATCCCCCCACATTGATCTGGTGTAGAGAGGGTCTGCTGTATCATTCTTTTTCTGTGTCTGTTCTTCTGTCTTCCTGTTCTGTCTTTCCCATGGTAAAATAACTCCAACAGGTAGACTCTTGCACACGTCGGGTGGTAAGCTCCGCCCACCACCCCTCGTGACATCACATGGCGCACCAAACTGGCTTCATTAGCCTACACATTTATTGAACAGCCAGATTTTTGGTACAAATTTGGATTTTGGTTATGTTCTTGGACCATTTCGCAACAAATCTAGAAACTTTTCCACTAAAGATCTAAGAATGAATATCTGATCTACACAACCTCTTCTTTCCCTAAAACTTCCCTGTTGTTCTCCAACTAATTCCTCTGTTATTTCTCAAACTCTGTCAGTAAGTATCCTACCAAATACATTTCCTGTTACACTAAAAAGACAAATGTCCCTATGATTACCACATACTTCTGTTTCTCCTTTTCCTCTTTACAGGGGAATAATTATACCTGTCATCCAATCCTCCGGGACCCTACTTTCCTCCCAGGCCAGTCTTCACATCTTCCACATCCATTCTACTACTATCTGTCCCCCATGCTTCATAATTTCACCACACACTCCATCAGTTCCTGGGGCTTTCCCCATTTTAACTTTCTTCATTGCTTCCACAATTGCCATCCTACTGATTTCTTCCTCTCTTCTCACATCCTTCTGTCTCCCAGCCATTCCCCAGCCAATTATATTCCCTTTATTTTTATTCTCTATGTTAAACAATTCCTTAAAGTGTTCTCTCCATCTGCTCACTTTTTCTTCCTTCTCCACTAGTAATCTGCCATTTTTATCGTTCACTCCCCTGCTAACTTCTTTAACTCTCTTTACCTCTTTCAAGAACATTTTCTTACATTCCCTCCAATTTACATTCAAATTCCTTTGAAATCCCTCATCCACTCTTTTCTTACTTTCTCTTACTGATCTTTTCACCTCTCTCTTCCTCTCTACATATAACTCTTTCTTCCATCTCTCAGCTTCTTCCACACCCCTATTTCTCATCCACTCACGATATGCTTTCTTCTTTTGTGCCACAGCCTGTCTCACCTCTTCATTCCACCATGCTGTTCCTTGAACCCCCTTTCATAAGAACATAAGAAGAGAGGACAACTACAGTAGGCCGGTTGGCCCATGCTAGGCAGCTCCTAGAAGAGTAACTGAACTACTAGAATGAGATAAGGATAGCAAAGAAGAAGGCTCTCCCCCGCCCTCCAAACCCTCCAACCGAAGCCGGCAGGAAAAAGTCAGAAAGAACACCACGCAGTATAGAAAAACTGGCGTGGACATTTTACAGGAAAGTGTGAAAGGAGAATAGAGACTATCATAGTGTAACCTGAAAAGGAAAAATTGTGAATTAGTATTGGTTATAAGATTTCCTTTTTTCTATATCCACCCCTTATTTGTCATATGCTTATCTAGCCTATGCTTGAAACTTCTCTTCACCCCACACACCACCTCACATGCTGCACAGATTTCTTCTGTGAATATCTTGCACACACCTTCCACGTCCCCTCATCTGCTGCAATCCATATTTACCCAATCGCTCCTCTACTTCTCTCTTATATTCTGCCTTTTTTCCATCCTCTTGTAACCTTTCCACCCTCCTTGTATGAACCACTTCCTCCTGCCCTTCCCTTCTTCAATTCCTCCATTTCATTTGGACCTTGATTCTCGAAGTAGAAGCTATTCAAGCTTTGATGGTTGTCAGCTCCAATTATTCTTTTGCAAGTACAAATGATGATGCTGTGCAATTCATTTCAATGTTTCCAGATTCAGACATAGCAAAAAAAACAACAAACAAGAAGAGACAAAGGTGGAATACTGCATTCAATGTGGTACTGCACCATACCTAAGGAACTGTGATAAATCTGGTGTCCACAGATTTCCTCACTCCACATCTTTCACGAATCACATTACTTCGTATCATATCCACTCTCTGTACCCCATATACGTTCCTCAGCAGTCCCATCTCCACTGCTCTCACTCTTGACTTTTCATTTCCATGCCACACCATAGTCTCACACACTCCTTCATAAGCCTCGTGCAGCTGCAGCACTCAAGCCTCTGTTTCTCATCAAGGCCTTCATTGCACCAGCTACTTTCCTTCCTTGTGTCACTCTACTTTCCACTTCTTTTACACATTTTCCTCTTTTTTCTATCACTGTACCCAGGTATTTGAACTCTCTCACCAATTCCAGTCTCTCTCCATTCACTGTAACATCACACTGGGAGTCACCTTCTCTCTCATTAACCATCACTTTACTTTTTTCTACATTTACTTTCAAGGCACGACGCTTACAGACATCAACAAAACTCTGCACTAGCCAACCAAGTTCTTGTTCGGTATTTGCAATCAGTATTGCATCATCAGCATACAACAAATTTGAGATATTCCATCCATCACCATTCATTACCAACGCCATCCTTCTCTCCATTACTCGTGTTTTTACTTCTCTCATCACCCCATCCATATATACATTGAACAACCATGGGGACATCACACAACCTTGTCGCACGCCCACACCGATCGTGAATCATTCACTTAGATGCCCATTAATTCTTATACATGCTTCACTACCATCGTCATCATCATCATCATAATAATGATGATGATGATGATGATAATGGTCATGATGATGATGATGATTTTTTCTTTTTTTATCGACAGATAGACGTACGGAACTCTGAAGGAATTCCACAGCAAGCCATGAGGAAAGCCAGAGGAAAGCCAGTCAGCCAGCCAGTCAGTAAGCCAGTCAGCCGTCACTTCTCTGCGTTAAAAGCTAAGTTATGTTTCGCCTGTTAGATTAGATAGATTGATAGATAGATAGATGGATAGATGGATGACAGATTGATAGGTAGATGGATACATAGATAGATGGATGGATGGATGGGTGAATAGATGGATGGATGAATGGATGGATGGATGATAGATTGATAGATGGATGGATGGATGGATAGATGGATGGATGGATAGATGGATGGATGGATGGATAGATGGATGACAGATTGATAAGTAGATGGATACATAGATAGATGGATGAAGGGATGGAGGGATGAGTGGATAGATAAATGGACAGATAGATAGATAGACAGATGGATGGATGGATGGATGGATAGAATGATAGATAGATAGATAGGCAACTTACACTGCCACACGTCACTCTAACACACACACACACACACACACACACACACACACACACACACACACACACACACACACACACACACACACACACTCACACACACACACTCACACACACTCAAAGTCCCCTTTCCTACACTCGTATACATAAATTCCCTTTCTCTCTCTCTCTCTCTCTCTCTCTCTCTCTCTCTCTCTCACACACACACACACACACACACACACACACATCAATGATGCTTACATAATGAATGTGAGATTAACTAGGAGAGTGATGTGTGTGAGGTGGAGGAGGGGAGAGGGAGAGGGAGACCGAGGAAGAGATGGAGGGATGAAGTAGAGAGGTGTATGAGAGAGGGGGGTGTAAGTTGGGGGAATGGCAGCGAAATGGCAGGGGAAAGTGCGACATGGAGGTGATTTGTCTGTGGTCACCCCTTACGGGATTAAGGCGTCTGGCTAGAGAGAGAGAGAGAGAGAGAACATGAGAACATAATAAGAGAGGACAACTGCAGTAGGCCGGTTGGCCCATGCTAGGCAGCTCCTAGAAGAGTAACTGAACTACTAGAATGAGATAAGGATAGCAAAGAAGAAGGCTCTCCCCCGCCCTCCAAACCCTCCAACGGAAGCCGGGAGGAAAAAGTCAGAAAGAACACCACGCAGTATAGAAAAACTGGCGTGGACATTTTACAGGAAAGTGTGAAAGGAGAATAGAGACTATCATAGTGTAACCTGAAAAGGAAAAATTATGAATTATGAATTAGTATTTGTCATATGCTTATCTAGCCTATGCTTGAAACTCTCAATGGAAGAGGCAGCAACTACTTTACTAGGTAGCTTATTCCATTCGTCTACTACTCTATTACCAAACCAATTTCTACCGATTTCCTTACTGAAACGGAATTTTTCTAGTTTGAAACCATTATTTCTAGTTCTATCCTGTATGCTCACTTTAAGTACCTTGCTGATATCTCCCTTATTTATACCCTTCATCCACTTAAACACCTCAATTAAGTCTCCCCTTACTCTACGCCTCTCTAGCGAATGCAGACTTAGTCTTCTCAGTCTGTCTTCATATGACAGGTTCCGGACGTCATGTATCATTTTTGTCATTCTTCTCTGTACATTTTCTAACGAATTAATATCCATTCTATAGTAAGGACACCAGAATTGTACTGCGTAGTCTAAATGTGGCCTTACTAATGCTAGATAAAGTTTCAGTATTACTTTAGATGATCTATTGCTCACGCTTCTCGAAATAAATCCTAGGACCCTATTTGCTTTATTTCTCGCATTAATCCACTGATGCCTTGGTTTAAGGTCGTTACTAATCATAACTCCGAGAGAGAGAGAGAGAGAGAGAGAGACGCCAAAAGACCTGTGTGTATCAGAGTTCATAATCAAAATATCATCCACGTCTATCTATCTATTTATCTAACTGTAAGCTTACCTAAATCTACCAGACCAAAGCTAATCTACCTTTACTGACTACCCTGCCCTGCCCTGCCCTACCCTACCCTACCCTACCCTACCCTACCCTACCCTGCCCTACCCTACCCTACCCTACCCTACCCTACCCTACCCTACCCTACCCTGCCGTACACTACCCTACCCTACCCTACCCTACCCTACCCTACCCTACCCTACCCTACCCTGTCCTACATTACGCTACCCTATCCTACCCAGCCCTACCCTACACTACCCTACCCTACCCTACCCTACCCTGTCCTACATTACGCTACCCTACCCTACCCTACCCTACTCTACTCTACTCTACCCTGCCCTGCCCTACCCTACTCTACCCTGCCCTACCCTACCCTACCCTACCCTACCCTACCTTACCCTACCCTATCCTACCCTGCCCTATCCTAGCCTACTCTACCCTATCCTACCCTACTCTACCCTATCCTACCCTACCCTACCCTACCCTGCCCTACCCTACCCTACCCCACCCTACCTTCCCTATTCCCTACCCTACCTACCTATCTTGTCCCTAGAGAAGCTCAGGCAGTGAAGACACGTGGGAGAGACAGACAGACAGACAGAGAGGCAGACAGAAAGAGAGAGAGAGAGAGAGAGAGAGAGAGAGGCAGACATAGAGACAGAGAGATAGACTGAGAGACAGACAGACAGACAGACAGACAGACAGACAGACAGAGTGGCTGGGGACGAGAGGCCAGAAGAGACGGGCTTGGGACGCGCCTGACGTATAATATTCTCTCGTCTGCCGCATCCCCAGCCCGTCTCCTTGACTCTGGTCCCCAGCCACTCCCTCCACCCCCCCTCCTCTCCCTTAGTCATTTTCTCTTCCTCCTTACTTCCTGCTTCCTTCCTTCCGTCCTTCCTTCATTCATTCATTCATTCCTTTCTTCCTTCCTTCCTTTCTTCCTTATTCATTCATTCATTCCTTTCTTCCTTCCTTCCTTCCTTCCCTAATTCCTCCATTCCTTCCTTCCTTCCTTCTTTCCTTCCTTTTTTCTTTCCTTTCTTTCTTCCTTCCTTCCTTCCTTTCTTTCTTCCTTCCTTCCTTCCTTCCTTCCTTTCTTCCTTATTCATTCATTCATTCCTTTCTTCCTTCCTTCCTTCCTTCCTTCCCTAATTCCTCCATTCCTTCCTTCCTTCCTTGATTCCTTCCTTCCTTCTTTCCTTCCTTTTTTCTTTCCTTCCTTCATTCCTTTCTTTCTTCCTTCCTTTCTTCCTTCCTTCCTTCCTTCCTTCCTTCCCTCCTTCCTTTCATCCATCCCGTCTGTCTGTCTGTTGTCTATTAGGTATCTCCATATATAGGCTACATACTAATGGCCTACCTACCGTCCTGCCTACATATCTACTAACTTACTTCCCTACCTACCTTCGTATCTACTTACCTACCAGCCTACCTACCTATTTATCTACTTACCTACCTTCCTACCTACTTACCTACCTACTGACCTATCTACCTACTTTACTCTTGCCTACCTACCGACCTGCCTACCTACCTATCAACCTACTTACCTACCTACCAACCTACTTACCTACCCGCCTATTTCTCTGTCTACCTATCTACCAACCAACCTACCTACCTACCTACCTATCTAAATACCTACCTACTTTGCCTACCTCCTTATCTGCCTACTTACCTACCTACTTACGTTTATTCTTGCCTACCTACTTGCCCAAGTTCCTCAGTTACCTGTAATTGCCCAGCCTCAGTACTGATGCACACACCCACCCACCCACCCACCCACACACACACACACACACACACACACACACACACACACACACACACACACACACACACACACACACAGTCAAAGGCCTTCCTCTCTCTCTCTCTCTCTCTCTCCATCTCTTCCTTTGATCCTTCATTCTTTCCCACCTTTCCTTCCATCTCTCTCTCTCTCTCTCTCTCTCTCTCTCTCTCTCCATCTCTTCCTTTGATCCTTCATTCTTTCCCACCTTTCCTTCCATCTCTCTCTCTCTCTCTCTCTCTCTCTCTCTCTCTCTCTCTAACGTGCCGTATTGTATAAAAACGTAGAGCTTTAAGAAAACGTGTATACACCTACATACGTACATACATACATACACACGCACACACTACATGCAAACACGCACATACACTTCATACACATGCACACACTTCATACACATATACACACTTCATACACATATACACACTACATACACACACGCACGCTCTTTATACATACAAGCACGCTGCATATATACACACACGCACACACTTCACACACACACACACACACACACACACACACACACAATATATACAGTATATATACAGTATATATATATATATATATATATATATATATATATATATATATATATATATATATATATATATATCATCATCATCATCCGGACCTCTTTTCCCACCCAAGGCCAGGGTGAGGAGTAGCAATGTCCAGACAGCACAAACTTGCCTAATCCAAATAGGCGACACTTCCATTCACTCATCAATCAAGACCCCCGGAATCCTGGCTCCACCGGATACGCCAAAAAACATTAACCACATTCTGCAGCTTAACACAAACGTATCCGGCCGAGTCAATCCGGACGCTGCCATGCTCACAAGGAGTGCCAAAATCCTTGATCATGCATTTCTCCGCACAACATTCATGCAGCCAGCTCGATCTCATGTCAGGTCCCTAGCCTCACCGACTTCCAAACCTCTTCCTCACACACTCATCCACCATATCTCTCCACTTTCTTCTTGGCCTACCTCGCCTCCTCCCTCCTTCAAATTTGCTCATGTGAACTTTTTTCACCACTCTATTGTTGTCCATTCTTTTCACATGACCATACCATCTCAGGACACTCTCTCCGATTCTGGTGTCCACCGCCTTCCTCACTCCACACCTTTCACGAATCATACTATTTCGTATCTTATCCACCCTCTGTACTCCACATACATTCCTCAACAGTCCCATCTCCACTGCTCTTACTCTCGACTTTTTATTTTTATTCCACACCATAGTGTCACACCCATAGGTTAGAGTTGGCACTAACACTCCCTCATGTAAGCCTCGTGCAGCTGCAACACTCAAGCCTCTGTTTCTTATCAAGGCCTTCATTGCACCAGCTACTTTTCTTCCTTATATCACTCTACTTTCAACTTCTTTTGCACATTTTCCTCTTTTTTAGATCACTGTACCCAAGTATTTGAACTCTCTCACATCACACTGGGAGTCACCTTCTCTCTCAGTAACCATCACTTTACTCTTCTCTACATTTACTCTCAAGGCACGACGCTTACAGACATCAACAAAACTCTGCACTGGCCTACCAAGTTCCTGTCCGGTACTTGCAAGCAGTACTGCATCATCAGCATACAACAAATTGGAGATATTCCATCCATCACCATTCATTACCAACGCCATCCCTCTCTCCATTACTCGTGTTTTTACTTCTCTCATCACCCCATCCATGTAATATATTGAACAACCATGGGGACATCACACAACCTTGTCGCACGCCCACACCCATTGTGAACCATTCACTCAGATGCCCATTAACCCTTACACATGCTTCGCTACCATCATATATATATATATATATATATATATATATATATATATATATATATATATATATATATATATATATACATAAAGTATATAATATATACGCACGCACACATCACGACGCATACACGTACATATACACGTGTAGACACCTACACGTATTCGTCAAACACACGCACATACTCACCTATACATGAACGTCCCATACACACACGCACACACGTCATACTGATAAGACTGTTTACACTTACCTACACATGTACTTCAAATATACACACAAGACGACACACGCACACGTCACACTGATAAGATTGTACACACACACACACACACACACACACACACACACACACACACACACACACACACACACACACACACGTCACACTGATAAGATTGTACACACACACACACACACACACACACACACACACACACACACACACACACACACACACAATATTCTCTAACGGAACTTGCTGGTGGGAAAATGTGTATATGTAACTGGTTGTGTAAGAGGTTGCCATGGTAACACACAGGCACCTCCCACTAGTCAACCAAAGACTTCCTTAGCGATATATTTTTGGACAAGGCTGATTAACACCCTTTTGTACGTTTTTTATGCAGATTATGGTAAAGCTTGAAGTATTTATACAGCACAGTAGGAGAGCAAGGTGTAATAAGCAAAATAAATCGCCAAGGGACAGGTGCTAGGGAGTTGTAGAATGAGTTTATAGCTGTAATTTTTATCAGAGCGTACCATTAAGCTGTATGTATAGCTTATCAGACTTAACATGGCTGAGATCTTCATTTTGATGCTTCTTTCCCATAGCTGATTACAGGCTGAAGAAGACAATACCACAGCTCTTCATCCCTCGCACAGCAACTTTTTCGTGACCAGCATCATATTGTATCGTCAGGCTCTTGTTACAGCTCAGCATTCAAGATGGTGAGATGGCAATTTTAGGCCAAGTTAAAGTGAAATTCTGTATCCATTCCATATCACCTTTTCGTGACTATACCGGTCTTCCTCTAACACGGGCCGGTTTTCCATCCTTGTGTAGGTCGTTTTACTCATTTCACGTAGTCCAGTGCCAGGAAATGACAATGGTATGACTCTACATCCTTTACATAGCACTTCTTCGTGACTAGTAGCATGTTTTGGTGTTCATCTATTGTTACAACTCAGCATTCAAGATGGAGAGATGGTAATTGTAGGTCCATTTAGGGAAAAGAGAGTATTGTTCTATATTCTAGTGTTAATGTATCCTTACAGCTCAGCATTTAAGGTGAGGAGATGGCAATATTAGACAAAGTGAAAGTGAGTAGAGTATGGTAAACATCTAAGAATAATTTCTGACTTTATTTGCTACGGTCCCTGATGCTTCCTCTACGACGGTTTTCTCTTATGCACTCAGGCTCCTAAGACCCATTCCCAGCTGAAT
>NC_136958.1:44973804-45036304 GCF_032717465.1 Coenobita brevimanus | reverse complement strand
ACTTACGTGTACACAGAACAGGCGAAACTTGGAATGTGACACCCGTAGACTTTCAGAGAGCATAATTTCTTATAAAGCGATTTCATAGGCGACCGAAAGTTAGGTTAGGTCACTTTGGGCAGGGTTTGGTCTGATTAGGTAATTTTTTGTTGGGTTGGCTTCAGTTCGACTAGATATAGACGGATTAGCTTAGATTGCTTTAGAATACGTCGGTTTTGATAGGTTTTGGGTTGGGTTTTATTTGGTTGGGTTAGACTGGGTTAGGTTCGATTGGATTAGGTCATTTTAGGCTTGACTGGGTTGGGTTAGGTCGGGTATGGTATGGTTAAGTGAGACTAGGTAGGATTAGGTAGGGTTAGATGCGGTTAGGCTGCGTCAGAATTGGTTAGGTTAGGTATGGGAAGGTTATGTGAGATTGTGAGGTTAAATACAATTAGACTGGGTTAGGTGAGGTTAAGTTAGATTAGGTTGGGTTGATTTGGGTTGGATTAGGTCATTCGAGGTTAGGCAGTGTTCAGTTTGAGCAAATATGGATAGGTTAGTTGAGACTGGGCTAAAATAAATTGATTTATGCATTAGGTCTTTTGTTGGTCGGTCCTTCCAATGTCAAACATCATAGGAGGTGAACGTGATTTTGTGTGTGTGTGTGTGTGTGTGTGTGTGTGTGTGTGTGTGTGTGTGTGTGTATGTGTGTGTGTGTGTGTGTGTGTGTGTGTGTGTGTGTGTGTGTGTGTGTGTGTGTGTGTGTGTGTGTGTGTGTGCTCGCTTCGTGTTTCGTCTATTTTATATATTTTGTGTGTGCGGTGTGTAACTAAAACTTAGTGTTTTTACGTTTGGGTTCTCATGTGACTGAGGGTGGACTGCTTAAGAATAGCGTCCTTTATAGTTACGATTGCCTCTTCCTTAGTATAGCATATGTTTTTAGTTTATTTAGCTTTCTCTGGACGATTGTATAAGAGCTTCGTGGAAAATACTAGAACTAGAAAGATGGCAGTAGATACCGCCTTGTCTACCAGATATCCTGCCCAAGTTTCATTAGCAGATATCTTGCCCAAGTTGAATAAAGTCGTCTGAAGTAAGAATAAGGTTGAAGAGACTTTGCTGTACTGAAAGTCGTTGGATATGCCTTGTTTTATGTCTTTTCGTATGTGGCTGCGAGATAACAGACTCAGGTTCAGTCTTTTATGGCAAGCGTTAATAGATATCTCAGTGCTTTGCTTAATGTGGAGGTTAATATGTCAATGGAATGCTTCTGAAGCTTTCCGCCTCCTCTCAAGTAAGGATGTGTACTGTCTATTATACTCGTCCAATTGGTAACATCACTGGTATGTGTTTACAGCTCCCCACCTCTCAGGCATGGGTGTTTACTCGTGTGTTTTACATAGGAGTCTATTATACTAGTCGTATTGGTAATCTGTCAATGGTATGTTTTTAAAGCCTCCTACCTCCCTCTCGTGCAAGGTGTTTATTATCTATTACACTCCTCCTATTGGTGATGTGTCAATAGCACGTTTATATTTCCCGACCTCCCTCGTGCAAGGCTTTTTACTGCTTATTACACACACCATATTGGGAGTTGTACACGTCCTGTCTGATTATACAATGACAACTCTCTCAACTCATTCATGGTCTTCTCATAACCCTCTTCAGCCTCTGAACCACGTAGTCAAGTCTGCGTTTACTTTAGCACTCCTCACAGTCCTCATCAGCCTCCGAACCACCTATCCAAGCCTTACTGTTCTCTTGCCCTGTGCTCTTCTTGTCGTTCTTCGTTTTTCTCACTCTTTTTCTGGCCTCATTCAGCCTTTCTGCTTTTTTCCTTTTATTCTCAGCTCTCTTCATATTCTCTGTTCTTTTTGCTTTTACTCTCTGCTCTTATCCCCCCTCTTTTTCTCTCGTTTTCCTGCCACGGTCCGCCAGTTACAATATTTCATGGTATATTATGCAGATACGAGGCTGTAAGTAATGACCAGGCAAGATGATATATTGTAGCCGTGGCGAATCAGACAGACATATATGGTAAAAGGTCAGACATAGACTTATATATGCACTTCTAAATTGAACTGGAGTAAAGAGAGAGAGAGAGAGAGAGAATTTCTTACCTTTGTGCTACATTAATATATTCTAAGTACATTGTATGCATGTATTGTTATAGTAGATGTGATTGTATCTGACGGAACTGGTCCACTTCCACACTTTGAATACTATATCGTGATTGCACGATAGTCGGTGAGCCTTTGACACGAGGTGGGAAAGAGTCTCCTTGGTTACTATCCACATCGCTCCTCTAATCTAACTACACCTGGTCATCAACCGAGCTGAAAGGGGTTAGAGACTTTTGCTAGGTTGAGTAAATAGTAATCCCCTAAGTTATAATTGCAATTTAATATTGTACTCCATGGCACATCCATTACCTTCTGTGTGTGTGTGTGTGTGTGTGTGTGTGTGTGTGTGTGTGTGTGTGTGTGTTTAGAAGATGTCCTGTATGTTAACAATATATATAGTCCTTGTGTGTGTGTGTGTGTGTGTGTGTGTGTGTGTGTGTGTGTGTGTGTGTGTCAGTTTATGGTGCTTGTGTGGTACGGGCGACTGTGTGTATAACACTGTGTATGTATGTATGTGTGTACATGCGTTTGTGTGTGTTTGCGTATGTACATGCGTGTGTGTATGTGTGTGCTTTTTCCCTGCATTTAGTGTCTGGCCTTATGTATGTAAACTGAAATGAGGCCCAATGACATGCCAGTACCCTGTTGTTTGCTATGTAAATTCCACATCCCGACTACTTGTGTTCGGCATGCTGTATGAGTGTGTATGAAGGTGTATGAGAGTGCTGGAGTGTGTTTGAGGGTGAATATGTGTGTATGAAGGTGTATATGAGAGTGTATGTGTGTGTGTGAGTGTGTATAAGTGTGTATGAGAATATTAGGGTGCTGGAGTTTGTGTAAGGGTTTCTATGTGAGTGCTGGAGTGTGTTTGAGGGTGTATATGTGTATATATTAGGGTGCTGGAGTGCTTGTGAGGGTGTATCAATGTATGTGAGTGTATCTGAGTGTAAATTTATTGTCTGTATATGAGAGTTTGGGTGTATATGAGGGTGCATTTTAGTGTATGAATATATATGAGATTATATCATGTGAGTGTATGAGTGTATATGACGCCACTTCGGAGCCACAAAGGAGAATATACCAACAGTGAGTGTGTTATATTCTTTTCACTCGAACTTGGCCTAAAATCGATATCTTTTCCATCTAGTCAAATAGACGTGCTGTGGAAAGTATGCAGAGCCGCAGCAATATCTTTTTTCTGCTACGGAGCTGTATGAAATAAACTACACTAGGACTAGACTCTAGGCCAAGTTAAGGTGAAAAGACTATGGTGTACCCTCGGTTAAGATAGGCTACACTGGACCCCTTCAGTGTCAGTGCATCCAGTCATGTCCTTCGCCTCTCACTGGTCCCCCACATGTGAGATTTGGGATTCTTTAATATGTGGACAGTGTGTAACATTGTCCCCCCTAAAAGTAAGACTTGGCACCACCTTTCCCTTTCCCCAATTAAGACTTGACCCACCTTGGCGCCCCGCCCCCCAAAAAAAGTAGGGCTTGGTTCCGCCTTGACCCCCCACTTTCTCTTCATTCATCGAGACCTAGCTACACTACGAGAGACAAACAAAGCATATGAGATGACAAGGCCTCTCTCGTCATCATCATCTCGGGTAGAGGTTGGTACTAAGCAAGGTGTCCTAATAGGTAGTCATTATTCTCTCTCTCTCTCTCTCTCTCTCTCTCTCTCAAACTGTTTAAAACTGCCAGATCATTACAAAAACTCTAAAAGTAAAGATATTAATGTGATATAAAGTGCAGATAGCTCACAAAGCCTCCCCACCAGCTTAAAACTCTTGTCGCATTCGGCTAAGCTCTAATCGTTGAAGAGAGAGAAGAATGAGCTGCAGTAAGCTTGAGAATGTCACTCCACGGTACTCTAGGTGGATTGTTGTCTGCCTGAGATAATCTTGACGCTAGTATGGGTTGGAACAGAGAGAGTCTTTTGTTATTTCGTGCACAGTTTTGCAGCTTCGCACACACAAGGTACATACGAACATAGGGTGCTTTTGTTAGTTGTCTTTGGTATTGTTATTGTTGTTGTGATTGTCTTTGTTACTCTAAATGCAGATAGTGTAGTTGTTGTTGATGTTGCTATTACAATTTAATTTGCCAACTAGGGACTTTTCAAACTGGAGAGGATAAACGTAGCCCTCATTAACCTCTTGACTGATAGAATTAGATACAGCTTTCATTAACTTCTTCACTGATGTAGATCTTTTCATACTAGAGAGGATAAACACAGCCTTCATTAACCTCTTGTCTTGATTTTTTTTTTTTTAAGTTAAGAGATGTTACGTGCAGCCTTCATTAACCTTTTCACCAACAGAGGTCATTTCCAAACTAGAGAGGATAAATGCAGCTTTCATTAATCTCTTGACTGATAGAGATTTTTTACTTTTAAATTAGCAGAGGTTAGATACAGCCTTCATTAATATCCTCACTGGAAGGAGCTCTTTCTAAAATTAAAAGAAATGATCTGGTGGTGACTAGACTGATACAAAAAAAAAGTATGTCATTGTAATCAAGTGGTTAAATATATCATCGTCAGTGGTTTCAGTCTCATAGCTGTTGTATGTTACCTGAACTGCATCCAGTCGTATGGTGTTGGCTGGAATGAAATATAAAATACCGGTAATTAATTCTGAGCCAGAGTGACAAAGTGTTTATTGATATTAGTTTTATTTACGTATTTATTTATTTAGTAATTATATTTCGCATTGCTCCTCTGGATTTCTCTTATACCAAGAAAAGTTGAATCAGGTGACATTCTTTTTTTTGGATCCACATGCACGGTTTTATGCAGCTTAGGAAAGGCTACTCCTATTGAATAGGCTATTTCATACTTTATCAGATCAAAAAGTCTCTGCTAAGTTGCATAAAATCATCTTAGGTTAGCAGTGATAAAATACAAAATACGTCTCTGAAGGGTTAAGGTAATCCAGAGTGCATGTCATGGAGCCATTATAGCGTCTCATCTCTCTCTCTCTCTCTAACCTGACAATGATCACCCATCCCCCTCTCAGCCCAGCTGATAGCCAAGAGTTTTAGTCAGATTGGAAGGTCGATCTGACCAGCAACCAAGGAGACTCATTCCTACCCCATAGCTAAGTTGCATCGAACTTACAGAACTACGACTTAGTATTCATGTCGTGAGAGTGGTCCCGTCCAGTCCGGTCCCGTCAGGTGAAAACAAAATTATCATGGTTAGAAGTCCTAAAATGTATTGCATCAGGAAAAAAATATGGTAGAGCAAGCCTTTGAGGCCAGGGGTGTCTCTCATTTCATGCTTGCCCTTTCCTAACGATTTTCTTCAGCCTAAGACAGATTTTCCGAACTGGAAGGGTTAGAATAAGCATTGATAAACCCCTTCAATGCGAGTGGCCTTTCTCAAGTTGAAATAAAATCGTCTATAGTCCTTTCATCTTAACTTGAGCCAGATTTTCATCCTTTCTCAGCTTTTTCACGTAGCTCATTGGCAGAAAAAGACAATGTTATGGGTCTACATTCTTTCCATGGCACTTCTTCCTGACTAGCACCATATTCCAGTGTTAACATATTGTTATAACTAAGCATTCTAGGTGCAAAGAAGACAATTTTATGCCAAGTTAAAGTAAAATTTGTATAGCAGAAGCAAGAACAAAGTATCTAAAATGTCACTTGGATGAAATTAAATCATCTGGTTGCATAAAGAATGAACTTATCAAGAAGGTCACCCAGACACGAAGAGCCAAACTCAGCTGCACTCGACTCCAGACGCGACGATCAGGTGGTCACTGTAATTTGCAGCTTGATAAAGACCCCAAAGGATGGCTCATGTACTTCTCTTTCTGTTGCCGTGTGTGTGTGTGTGTGTGTGTGTGTGTGTGTGTGTGTGTGTGTGTGTGTGTAATTCACCGGGTCGGTCAGGATCACTTGATGGTCGTGATCGTCAGCTTTTACCCTCCCGGAAGGGAGCTGAGAGCTCATATAGTCCGATCTAAGGGCAAGGCT
Source organism: Coenobita brevimanus (assembly GCF_032717465.1). NCBI lineage: Eukaryota > Metazoa > Arthropoda > Malacostraca > Decapoda > Coenobitidae > Coenobita > Coenobita brevimanus. The sequence continues at coordinate 45,030,210 of NC_136958.1, read as the reverse complement.
GTGACCTTCACACACGCACACACCCGTCCCCTTGCTCGAGGGGGACAGTAACCACCCACTTCGTCAGTGAAACTTTTTCGCAACCTGAGCGAGGCGCGAACTCCCGTCCACCAGTTGGCAAGCGAGAACGTTACCACTGCACCAGCGAGTGTGTGTGTGTGTGTGTGTGTGTGTGTGTGTGTGTGTGTGTGTGTGTGTGTGTGTGCGCGCGCGCTTTGTCTCATGTACGAGTATAATCAGATTCAGAAATTCTTGATGTTTGGACTATCAGCCTTTGTGGACACAGAGAGACTGCTTAGCTAACACCATAGTCTAACCATTTTAAGAAGTTATATCATGCCATTCTCCTACATGTACTATACCATACAGAAACTTACAACTGTTCTTCTTATATCCCCCCATCATGTACCACCCGCTGTACCACGGACTTGGGAAATCAACTGCAACCTCCATTTTCTTGCATCACAACCGTATTCTTATTTTTTCCTCATTTCCTTTTAATTCAGGTTCTCATTTAATTCACTTTCACATAATGTAATCCTTCAGTTTCTTCTCTGTCGTTAGCCTCATCAACTCACCATATACTTTTGTCTTTTTTCTCCTTCCCTGTTTAGTCCTTGTTTTTCATATCAGTCCCTTAAATATCACTTGCCCCTTCTGTTTTTCTTTTCGCTTTCTGGTGACTCTTCGCATCTCCTACTCTTCTCTTGACTTTCACTTACCTCTCTTATTTTGTTTTTCTCGTTCTCGGCTTTCTTCATTTTTCATACACTTCCCTCTCTCTCCTCCTTACCCTTCTTCTTCGTCGTTTCTTTCCTTTAGTACTGCAATTTGCCTCCATTCTATCCCCTTTCCCATAAACCAAGTCTCTTTTCGTAGACCAGTATTCTAAGTAACATAGACTGCTTCGTAACACATATTCTTTAGCGATTTATTTTGCATGTCACACTTTAGCAATCTCTTCTATACTGCTTATGTACTTTCAGTGTCGACATACCTGGAATCAATAACATACAAGGAGATATCGAGGTTTAATGCGCAAAATGAATGTCTAAAGAAGAGGTGTCTGAAATATCAAAAGCCACTTATATACGGACCTAAATTCCCATCTCTCATGTCTATAATTTCCTCGTACACACATCTTTACCTAATCCTACACTTCATCTCACCCTCGCCTCCCCTTCCACTCTTTTTTCTCATTCCTACTTAATCTCTCCATCCTTTCCCCTCATTCCCTTTTCACTCTTTGCTCTCAGTTTCTCATAGCGCCCCCTCCCTTTATTTTACCACTCCACCTTCCTTCCCATTCACTATTTCGCTCGCTTTCGTCACCCTTACATCCACACTTTCTCACCACCCCATCTCTCACACAATCTTTCAGGCTCCATCTTCATCTCAGTGCTTCAAATCTTTTCACTCAGCTTCATCTTTCACTCCATCTCCTCCCTCACCCTCACATCTACTATCGACCCTCTCCTTCACCCTCACCCCTTCACCCCACCCTTTTCCCATTCCTTCCCTCACTCGATCTTTCTGTCATCTGCTTCATCTCATCCATCACCTTCATCTTCTCCGTCACCCTCACCCCATTTCTCTATTTCGTCCCTCATACCATCTTTCTCGTTTCTTGCCTCACTCCATCCGTTCCCATCCTCTCCCTGGCTCTCACTTTTCGCTTTGTCTCCTGCCTCACCCAATATCCTCATTCATCCTCTAACCCTTATCTCTCTGTCCACACTGTCACCCTCATCCCTTCTCCCCGCCCTATCCATCACATTGTCCTTCTGCTCCCCCTACTGCTCATCTTTTCTTTCACGCCTATTTATCTCTACGTCACCTCCTTCATTTAGTCTCCTCTTTCACCTCCACCCCTCCTCCCAATCCCCTCCATCACCCTCACTCCATCACCTCGCCCCCAACATCACCCACATTTCCCTCTCACCCAACTCCTTTCTTCTCCCTTAGTCTCTACCCCCTCCATCACCCAGACACACACTTAACCTTACCCCCTACATCTCCCCACCCCCTCTCCTCACTACCCTCTTTATCATCTACACGCATTCACCCCACCACCTACATCACCCATACCCACCCGCAACTCCACTCCCTCCGTCTCCCTCATCTCTCGTCTCCCCTCTGTCATCCTCCCTTCTTCATCCCACACCTTACATTACCCTACTCCACCTCAGTCCCTGCATCACCCCACCTCCCGACCCACACCACTCACCCAGCAACCGATTTAATAATACCAGGGTGTCACTTGGCGTCCCCCTCTGTAGCCCACCAGACATACGGACTCCACATCACGTCACAGGCACACAGGCACGGGGTCTTTATTTTTTTCTTTTTTACACTTTCACTGAGGTCCTCTCTTAGTCGCACAGAAGGCTTCGTAGCATTTCTTCCTAAGCCATTTGTTTTGCATAGCGTCACCCTCATAAAGAAACTGCCTAAGTCATTTTTCGGCGATTTCTGGATTTTTGCCTAAATCAGTTCATCACGTGGCGCACCTATTGGTATAGCTGCCTTTGCCAGGTCAAGGGTGTGAGTGGTCTAAAATGCGCCTCAAGTTTCTGCCTAAGTCATTGAAAATTAAGACAATGAGACAGCCTTTTTTCGATTTCCCGAAAAGTAGAAAAAATGCCTGAGGCAGGTTGTTTATGAGGGTGACAATATTACACCTGGACAGTCGCTTCTGCTCTGTTGACTTCATTTTAATATCGATATACTTTGCATCAGCGACATACAAAAGAATACCCAGGTTTAAGGTGCAGAACAAATCGCTTAGTAAATGGTGCCACGAAGCTTACAGTGCCACTTAGAATATAACTCTGACATGGGTATTGAGGAGGGACGCCTTCATGTGGTGGTACTGATAACGAAGGAGGGTTCTCCTACCTGGTTATACAAACTTCTCTCAGTTCCCTCCCTATCCTTAGCAAAGAGGATGTTGAACTGTCAGGGAATAACAACTTCAGCGTGCAGTTCATCCTGTTAACGAATCAGATGAATCTGGGCTGCTGCCGCTACTACTGCTACTACTACTACTACTACTACTACTGCTACTACTACTACTACTACTACTACTACTACTGCAACTACTACTACTACCATCTCGATTAACCTTTTTTTTTGTATGTGTGTGTGTGTGTGTGTGTGTGTGTGTGTGTGTGTGTGTGTGTGTGTGAGATGGGAGGGGAAGAGAGAGAAGCTGTCCATCCATCCATCCATCCATCCATCATCCAATCCTACGTTGCCCCATGAGGAGCATAGGAGCCCGGGGCTAGGCAGTTGGTGCTGACATTTAAGGTGAGAGTGACCAACCTCACTCATCCCCGAGTGGCATTACGTGAGCAATAAACCCCAACCATCCCTTGGATATAAACCTTCACCGGCTCAATCCGATTGAAGCACAATAATTACCCACTAAACCACCAGGCTGTCAAATTTAGTAATTGGTGTTATAGTAGTTTTCGGATAGTCACTCCCCTCGATTAGGCTAGCTAGGTTAGATTAGTCACTAAGTGAAATTAGCTTGTTTAAGGTGGTTTGCTAAGGTTATGTTAGATTAATTTAAAAAAAAAAAGGCAGCCTTAACTATCCGGTGTTCCAGATTACCTAAGCAGTTTTGGTCCTGTCACTGAAATTGAGTGGAAGGAGATTTAAGCAAGTGTCTAATTTTTACCGTCATGATAATGATTACTGGATTCAATTACCATGCATCCCACATTATAAAATGCTGTCAGATACGATACAGAGAAGCAGCAGGGTACGTTCAAGCTTCTCCAGGTGCTTCAAAAATTATAATCATTCATCTTTCACCTATTTCTTGTCCTCAGGACAGCCTATTCCTTCGCATTTTCAGTTTGGGTAATAAAACCGTACTATGACGGGCAAGGAAAAGACCCAAAAGCATCCTCCTAGACAACGACATGCAACGGTCCATTTACATATCCAGGTCCTTACTTCAGTTGTCGTAGGAAAAGACTGGCGTGAATGAGATCCTACCCACACGATCTTTCATCTTTATCCCGAACTTCTTTCAAACTCGTTCGCTTGCTACCATTCCTAGAAGAGGTTAGTGAAGTTATAAGAGAAAATTATCAATGACATATATGTCGGCGGAACAGGCAGTAGAGTGAGAGATGTAAGGAAGGTAAGAGAGACAGACAGACAGAGACAGACAGACAGACAGACAGAGACAGAGACAGAGAGAGAGAGAGAGAGAGAGAGACGAAAAAATATAGCTAATAACAGAGCAAGAAAAGTAGAAGCAGGAACTACACTGCATGGCTCTACATAACCGTTATCTTGTAATTTAAAAAAAACAAACTGATTTGTAAAGATTGCTCTTATCTGTGTAATCAGTGCTCAAAATAACTTAGAAATAAGTATCCAAGGAAAAGTGGTCAGTTATCATTATTCTGGGAAGCTATTATGACAAAAGATAAAGAGAGATAAAGAGTATGCATTTAGAGGACAGAGTTGACCAGTTTGGCAATAAAGCAGACAAATATAAACGGACTTCGTAATCATCATCATCATCATCATCATAATCACCACCACCACAATCAACTCTAATTCACTGTTTGCCATTACCTTGAGTGGGGTGTGCAGAATCACGGAACAGAAAGGAAAGAATATTAAATTTATAGAACCAATCATCCGTGCCGTGTAATATGTCACCCATACATTTCCTCACCATTCAAGTGTTCTCTTTTTTTTTCATGACATTGTTACTGATATTTTTTGTGATCACTTTTGACGTCACCACAGTGATAGCAGTATAATCGAAGAACTGCACATCCTAGGTATTTTTTATATTATTTCTTTCTCTTTATAACTGCAAGGAACTTAACATTATTTATACTATACGCTGATCTACGTTTCTTGGCTGTTACCCACACATCAGAAAGTCAAACAGCAGAGGGATAATGTCAACGGATAGCCACACAGCTTAGTATATTTCACTGACCTGGTCTGAAACTTCTCTCTATCGTGATTGCTGTGTTGTAAGTGGAGATTAAGAGTACAGAGGAATGCTAGTCACGAAGAGGTATTGTTTAAAAGGATGTAGAGCCATAGCAGTTTTTCCGTTACTGAGCTGCCTGAACGAAGCTGTAAAGGGAAGAAAATCTGGGTCAGCTTAAGGTGAAAGAACAATAGCATGCTCATCACAGCCTTTGAATATTCACCCTTTCAGCTCCAGAACATACCTTCCTTCCCTGCAAACATTTAACTGTCGCAGGTAAGCTATCTTTTTGTAGGACGAGTAAGAGTCATTGGAAGCATCTGTACTTTCCTGTTCTTATCCATACTGCAAAAACTAACCCAACTTACAACACAGAGCTGATGGTAAGAGTCTGTGAATCTACCAAAAGACGTGTTGCGCTTTCTACCTACCTTGGGAGAAAAACTTTCAGATAAAAACATAAAGCTTGCCATACGACAGTGACAGACAATGGGACAGATATACCAAGGGGGAAGGGTGTAATTATAACCACAAGCATTTACCCTCAATTTAAATGAGCTTCTCTTGCAGTAAAATTCATCTTGGGTGAAACACACACACACACACACACACACACACACACACGTAGCCAGTCTAGCATTCACACACAGCCACATGTCCACACACCCAGCCCCTCCCCCCCCACACACACAGCCAAGTCGCCACGAAGTTTCCAAAGTCACATGCAGTGGAATATGACACAGAAGACCCTGGTTGTGTTATGATTTTTAACCAAAAGAATCCTAATCATATTTTTCTTTCTAAATCTTAATATCTCAAGATTCTATTTAATCTACGAAAGATCTGTGGCAGTGAAGGTTAACTAAGATATTATTCCTTTCGCATGGGTGACGAGGGGCCAGTAACAGGAGCAACGAACAGAGAGCTATGTGGCATTTCTTTTCCGCAGTGTGTCACCATATCCCGCCCCACACCACCACACATCCCCGCCAGTCCCCTTTCTACTCACCAGTCTTCAAAACGACCTAACATTATCTTTCCAAAGCCACGAAGTGTAGATGTCGATATTAATAAACGTGAAATACAATTATGTCTGAGTTTCTCTCCTAACCTGAGCATGTCATCAAATAAATAACTGGTATCTTGTGTAATTACCCTCTTGAAATGTTAACAGGCTTAAATATTAGCCGTAAATAACAAGCATCATTAAGTAAGCATTCTGTGAAAATGCTCTGAGTACATAATGGGTTAATTAAGGACGCCAGAATTTAAGAACAAACCAAAGAAAAGCCAGCGAACTGAGGCATGACCAAAACCACCCCACATGGCCTCCCTAGCATTGAAGTACTGGATATGTTGGTACTCCACTATCTGTGTTAGTCATGGAGGCTCAGTAGTACCCTTAAGACAAGTTGCTATATGAAAATCTGGTTGGAAAACTTTGAAAGCTTAGAAGTGCAGAGATACCAAGAGCTGAGATAATGCTCAAAATGTCGTCTATTGAATTAAAAGGAACCGATCAAGTCAGACACTGTTCACATGTCGTAACTCTACCGGACATTTCTAGCCTGAAGATTCCATACAATTCGTCAATGAAGGCTGGAATGCTGATCTCTCAAACTACTACCACTACTACTACTACTACTACTTACTACTATTACTACTACTAACAGTAAACTCCCAGCCCAAAAGCAGTCAAGATGGAGAGTCCCCAGCCTGTACATCACTCCAAAATCTCTTTACCTAAAATCTCTTGGCCAATGACGTGCAAGATTTTCGCATAATACTCTGTACATAGAGCGAATAACATGCTAGTTTATGGAATACAGGAGTCTGCCACAACTCTCCATTTGGGGAAAAGAATGGTTAAAGGAAAAAACGTAGACAGAAGCGAGTGGGAGAAGGTTGTGGTATTGGACTGTTGGGGGTACTGTTGATATTTTCTCTGCCTTTTATTCTCATATACAGAGTGAAACTAAAGCTTTATTAATCCTCAGATACGCACAAACGTGATCTGGTACGAGTATGGCTGATAACAAAATATGTAATCAGAATAGCGGCCATAAAAAAAAAAAAAAAAAAAAAAATCGTTGCTTCTGCTCTTAGGAGGTGTTATTACAGTCAACCGAGAAAGCCCGGTGAAGCTGTGTTTGGCCAGGTTTTTATATCTGTCTATCAGTCTGTCTGCCTGCCTGACCGCCTGCCTGTCTGCCTTTTCTGCCTCCCTGACTGCCTACCTGTCTGCCTTTATCTGCCTGCCTGTCTGTTAGCAAGATTATAAGGAAAAGTCAGCAGATTATCTTATTTCTTTATTTAGATTTTGAATTTACCATTCTAAACAAGCCCTTACGTACTCGGGAACGTTGTCGCTGGAATCCAAGCAAGAAGAGTCAGCGGACAGTGACTAATTTTTCGCAGTTACCCATCCATTTTACTGCTTTCTCTGAATAGGAAGCCCACCCCGACTTAATCAGTGGTGTCGCAAAAGGTGCGCGGGGAAGTCAAGCGAGCAGATCATCTCTGTCATTAGACTTTGAGTTAGGTTAGGATGAAGTATTTTTTTTTTTTTTATAGCATTCAGTAAAAGGTCAGGGGTACAAGACAAAGATAAAGGTTCAGTCAGCCGTCATGTCCGAGCGAGAGGCTCATCAATTTCGAAGCATTGTGATGAGCAAGTAATAAACAGTAGCTCAGACATAGACTCCGTGGAGAGAGTGCATCAGCACATCACGTATACACGATTATTTGATTTTCTGTTACAATACTCTAGAATCACAGGTGTTTATTGATAAAGTGGACTGGCGTTTGAATCGACTGTGAGGCACGAGAATTGTTGGCGTCACTTCATAAGCTGGTGGATAGATTTTGCTGGATTTTCTCGCCATTGTCCTCCTGCCTATGATCTCGCCTTGTTCCCGCTGCACCCTCCAAAGGTATGCTGTTTGGCTTTTTCTATACTCGCGGCTCACGACCCTGAGGTTGTCATTATCGTACCCTGGCAACTTACCATTCAAAAGCGCGACCGATTTCGTATCATATTATGCACGAATCAATATAATAAGCACGAATATATTATACACGAATATTATTATACACGAACATATTATACACGAATCACATGCGTCTCATATAATATCAACCTCAGAGGCGTGCCCCACGACTATAATTCTGTACTCGTTTTACTCTAACTTGGCTCAAATTTTCCATCCCTCCAACCTGAATGCTGAGTTGTAGCAATAGATTAATGCTAGAAAACGTAAGTCACAAAAAAGTGGTATGGAAAGGAAGCCGTAGCGTTGTCCGTCTCTTCCAATGATCCATGTGAAGTAAGCTGCAAAAGGACGAAAATTTGGGCCACTTAACAATGAAAAAATAATATACTACGTGTTACAATGATAATCTAGGACGTTGTGGACTGTTGAGAAGTTTGCGGTTTGCAATAGAGGGACAGGAAGACAGAGACAGACAGATAGAAGACAGACAGACGCAGGGTAAGGAGACAGACAGAGGAGACGAAGCGTCGCGTTATTATGAATGTAGTTGACTTCATAGAACATTGCATTATAGTTGTGCCCAAACTTTAATAGCACGTCTTCTTATGTATAACCAAAGTCGTTTGATGTGTAGTGAACACACACACACACACACACACACACACACACACATGCAACTACATCAAACCGTTCATGCCTTACTCCACCGTGAACACAACACATCCACATACCCAACAACACCCCCCCCACGCACATACATAACCACACACAACCACATACTCGTATAACCACACACACACACACGCACATACATAACCATACACAACGACATACTCGTATAACCACACACAAACACGCGCACGCACGCGCGCGCGCACGCACGCACACACACACACACACACACACACACACACACACACACACACACACACTGCAACCACATCAAACCGTACACCCCTTACCCCACCGTACACACAACACATCCACATACCTAACCACACACACACAACCACATATTCGTATAGCCACACACACACACACACACACACACACACACACACACACATACACAAACACAAGTATTCTATGATGGGCCTTGCTGATAGAGGTGTGTGTGTGTGTGTGTGTGTGTGTGTGTGTGTGTGTGTGTGTGTGTGTGTGTGTTGTGAGGTGGGGAGGTTGCCATGGTAACACAGATGCCCTGCACCAGCCAAGCTAACACCATACGTATTGCCCACTGAGTCTCGCACTTTATATAAAACATCTCTGTACTCATATCTGATCCCAATATTGCAGTTTTTTTTTTTTCATCACAATACTGTAAAACATACTCGAACTTGATTTTTGAAAATGATCCATGAATATTAAAGTTTTCTGTGGCAAGAAATGAAGGTGTTTGGTGGTGGGGTGGAGTGGGTGTCTAGCGGTGCATTGTGGTGAGACACATACACTCACAGGCACATAATTACACAAACTCACACACACACACACACACACACACACACACACGTACAAATACACACACGTACACTGAGGAAGGGTGAGGCAGAGACTGGCAGGGAGAGGCAGAAACGGGTGGGAAAAAGCAGGGAGAGGGAGGCAGAGCCAGGGTGAGGCAGGGAAAAGCACTGTAGTGAATATAATGTGTCTGTTTTTGTCTTTAGCTGTAGGCAATGACGGAGAGAGAGAGAGAGAGAGAGAGAGAGAGAGGAGGGGATCACACACACGTTTCGATCCAGAAAAGCTGGTCAAACCTTAGCAGAAAAAATTATATCTTGGCCATAAGAAGGGATTTTTTTCATGAGTTTTTTTTTTTTTAATACACACAAGATTGTGAACAGGCATAAGAGTAACTACGTATACACACACACACACACACACACACACTCGGTTCAAGGTCGGCGGATTAGCGAATTGGCGTGTATGGGGGCAGGGAAGAGGGGATGGGGAGGGCAGCCTGGCAGGTGCTATGAAGAGGGTAAACGGGATGGGGGGTGGGGGGGATGGGGGAAAGGTGTCGTGAACGAAGAGTGACGGACAAGCCGGGGAAAAAAGAAAATATGACATTTGCCTCGCCTCACCTGTCCAGGTTTCTCTGTCCATGACATAATTCTTCTTTGGTTTCTTTTATAATTTTTGCATATATATCGTCCGGACCTGGCGATTTTTGAGGTTTTAACTTATTAATTTCTTTCAATACGTCCTCCTTACTAATGGTTATTTTACTAAGAATATTTTCCGTATTCTCATCGTAAATATTTGCTGCTTGAGGGACCAGGTCTAGATTTTCCTTGGCGAATACTGATATGAAATAATTATTTAGGATGGAGCACATTTCTTTGTCTTCTCTGGTAATGTCATCTGATTCTGTTCTGAGTGGTCCTATCCTATCTTTATTTTTCGTACGGTACAATTGATAAAAACCCTTGGGGAGATGAAAGGGGGAAAGGAGGTAGGATACAGGAAAGAACACAGACGACATAAGAAAGAGGAAGTGTAAGGAGATGTCGAAAAGAGAAGAAGAGGGAAAGAAATACACGGGGAAAAGGGAAAGAAGGGAGAGAAAGAGAAGTGATAAAGAAAAGAGAAAAACTTGAAAGAAAAGATAAAGGGAAAGGAGAGAGGAGAGGAAAGGAGAGAGGAGAGGAAAGAAGAGACACGAAAGTGGGAGGAGAGAAGAGGAAGAGAGGAGAAACGAAGGGTGGTGAGAAAATTGATTGAGGTGTAAAGTGGGGAAGCGATTAGAGAGAGAGAGAAAGGAAGGGGAGAGAGGGATGTGGGGGGGGGTAAGGATTACAGGAGAGAGAGAGAGAGAGAGGGGAGAGAGGGGGGGGTGAAACAAATAAAGACACTGAACGATAAACAACGGTACAGTGACGAAGGCATGAGAGGAATTGCAGAACCTAAATTTTTTACATCATTTCGTTGTTTTATAAATCTCTTTATGGTTTTTTTTTTTTTTCTTGTCTCAGTTAGCTCCAACCTTCTTGCTTATCTCTCTCCTCTCCTCCTCCATTAACCTAGTAAGCATTCTCTATTTTCAACTCTCTCTTCTTTCATCGTTCATCTACACCTCTGTACACGTCAACGTCAGCCGGGGTTGCCAGGCAGCGCGTAATTTTTCACATTTGTTTATACTTCTCTTATTTCTGGCCTTATTTTTCGTGCTACATTATTCATTTACGTATCATATTGTTCTCAGTGTGATTTTCTATAAGGCTACATGCATTTAAGGTTGAACGGAATACAGCATTACCACTACAATAACACAATGAACAATAACATGTGAAAAAAACATAGGCAGCTGGTGTAAATGTTTATACTGCATTTTCGACGTTATTTTTTGTGCTATTTTATTCATTTTAGTCTCTTTTTCTTCGTCAGTGTTTGTCCTGCAATAAAATGAGTATAAAATAATGAGCAAACAGCCAACATCACGATTACTAACATCGCAAACAGCGTAAAAAAGACCAGGCGCGCTCCATCAGCGCGCCTTCTCGTAAATATTGATACTCAAGTTTTATTTTATTTCAGACGATATTTTGAGTGCTATTTCGTTCATTTTAGTCTTTAACTGTTCGTACGAGTTTGTTCTACAGTAACAAGGCATTCAAGAATGAACAGAACACGAACATCACTGGTACTAACACAGTACATGCAGCAAAAGGATAAATATACTGTACTGTTTAAGCATACGTTAGAAAAATAAAGAACCTCTATACAGTACGTATATCTCATGTAGAATGGGAAGACATTGGCGCGCATTTAAACCTAGTCCCATGAACAGTGAACAGCAAATGTTTTTGGCGACTCACCACCAAATATTTAACTTTCTACCGAGTGGGTGTTAGCGCCGAAGTGGTGACATGTGGAGGTGTAGGAGGACTACTGGGCCTTGGAATAGGTCACTGCCTCCAAGAAATAGGCCCTGAAGCCTTTGCCCAGAGTCGGACACGTAAAAAAAAAAAAAACGTGAGTGGCACTTAAGTGGAACCTAATTAGCACTTAAGTGGCACTTAAGTGCATACGCCATTGAATATACATTTGTGTGTGTGTGTGTGTGTGTGTGTGTGTGTGTGTGTGTGTGTGTGTCTTAACCTTGCCGTCATTAGTGAAGATTTAAAGAACACTATATAATCCCTCCAGCTAGAAGAACAGGCAGTGAAACAGAAACAACAGGAAGATTTTTAGCTCAAAAACAGAGGCAGTTGGGGAAGGTGAGCCGAAGAGTGCACAAAAGGGCAGCTGAGTATGTATGGTGGGGCTTGGTGTGATAGAATGTATGTAGGGAGACAGGAGTACAGGATAAGGTAGTGCAGCAGCATACGAATTATGAGAGTACGTGAGGCTAGCAGTGTGGTGGTAGACAGAAGGGTACTGCAGGGGCCAGGTAAAGGGACTACTGTTTGTCAAAGGTACTGCAGGGGCCAGGTAAAGGGACTACTGTTTGTCAAAGGTATTTCAGGGGCCAGGTAAAGGGAGTACTGTTTGTCAAAGGTACTGCAGGGGCCAGGTAAAGGGACTACTGTTTGTCAAAGGTACTGGTGGGGCCAGGTAAAGGGAGTACTGTTTGTCAAAGGTATTGCAGGGGCCAGGTAAAGGGAGTACTGTTTGTCAAAGGTACTGCAGGGGCCAGGTATAAGGAATGTTGTAACAGGCTGAACCATTGATCTCGATGTTTCTCACAGTAGCATCCTAGACATCTGCCGACGACCTGGCGGAACACTATGAAGATACAAACGAGGCAGCACCTACACCTCTTTTCATTGGCACTTCATATGTACTTATCTTAAAGGCTGCAGGAACCAGCTTTATCGCACCAGGCATACACTGGAGTAGAGAAGGATTCCAATGGCCAGGGGTCTTGTATAACAGAAGCACTTACTGTTCTAGCCCACCAGAGCTACACATATGCCTGAGTGTGCTGTGAGGGTGGGTCTGCTGGGGGGAGTAGGTCTGCTGCGGCGAGTAAGTCTGCTGCGGCGAGTAGGTCTGCTGTGGCCAGGGATCTCCTATAACGGTATCACTTACTTCTGATGGCGAAGGCGTAGCCTATGAATCACGTGGAGGAGCCCCAGTGGTGTATATGAAAATTCTTTATGGCCACTCCTGCCTTTTGGTTCACACCGACAGTTGGGTTTTTCTATCTCTCGCACACATGCATCGCCACACCCACCCACACACACACACACACACACACACTTTCTCTCACTTTCTCTCTCTCTCTCTCTCTCTCTCTCTCTCATACTCGTACACAGAACGGGCGAAACTTGGAATGTGACATCCGTAGACTTTCAGGCAGCAAAATTTTTTCTTAGCGAATATACAGTATAGCCGATCGAAAGTTAGGTTAGGTCACTTTGGGCAGGGTTTGGTCTGATTAGGTAATTTTTGGTTGGGTTGGGTTCATTTCGACTAGATATAGACGGATTAGGTTAGATTGCTTTAGAATACGTCGGTTTTGATAGGTTTTGGGTTGGGTTTCATTTGGCTGGGTTAGGTTTGATTGGATTAGGACATTTTAGGCTTGGCTGGTTTGGGTTAGGTCAGGTATTGTTAGGTTAAATTAGACTGGGTGAGATTAGGTCGCTTTAGATAGGGTTAGGCAGTGTCAGAATAGGTTAGGTTAGGTTTGGCAAGGTTAGGTGAGATTGTGAGGTTAAATATAATTAGACTGGGTTAGGTGAGGTTAAGCTAGATTAGGCTGGGTTGATTTAGGTTGGATTAGGTCATGCGAGGTTAGGCAGGGTTCAATTCGAGCAAATATTGATAGGTTAGGTGAGACTGGGCTAAATTAAATCGATTATAACACTCCCGCCACACATATCCCTATGCCACCCATCACCCACCCTCCACACACACACACACACACACAGCAGATTTGGCTTTTCCAAGAAATGAAACCCCCAAAGACTGAAAGTCGCGACAGCGAGAGGTGGCCGAGAAGCTCATCCCACTCTCTTCCCACTGGAATGTCTGTGATTGGTGGCTGGTGGGGTGGGAGGTGCGTGAGTGAGGTTAGGAGTCCATTTGATGACCAGTACAGGTGTATCGTCTAATCTGGAAAGACATCTTCACCTGTCTGGTGCTACTCTCTCTCTCTCTCTCTCTCTCTCTCTCTATGTATGTATGTACGTTTTTTGTAACATTTTGTTGTGATGTGTTTTCATTATATTTTATAATCTCTTTTTTCATGGTTTTGAAATACAAAGGAAAATACTGTATTTATCATGCTGTACTTATGCAGTCAGTATCCCATTACAAGGCTCATCAAGTCATCCGTAATTCATCGCCGTATTTAATAACCTTAAATGTCCTGCATCAACCTCTCCCCTTCAACTCATCTCTGTCTCTGTCTGTCTGTGTGTCTGTCTCTGTCTCTCTCTCTCTCTCTCTCTCTCTCTCTCGAGCGAAAAAAGGAAACATAAGAGGGGTATTGATAAAGGATTTGATGTAGAGATAAGTTTCATAATACATAAGGAAGGAAGTTAAAATGAAAGGCAGCCAAGAGTGTGTGTGACCTGAGGAGGGAGGCTAATTCTCAAGGGACAATATATTCTGGTTGTGTGTGTGTGTGTGTGTGTGTGCGTGTGCGTGTGTGTGTTGTGTGTGCGTGTGCGTGTGTGTGTTGTGTGTGCGCGTGTGTGCGCGCGCCCCTCTCTCACTATCATACTCCAGGACTTGTACACTTTGTTCCACGTCAATAAAGTCATTACCGGTATATGCAATCCCTCCACGTGTATATATATATATATATATATACTTTTTTGCTTACATTTTGTTGTGGTGTGTTTGGAGAGAGAGAGAGAGAGAGAGAGAGAGAGAGAGAGAGAGAGAGCAACAGGGAAGAAAGGGTTAAGGAGTGGCAAGTATGGACAGGTGGATCTTGTGACCTGTGATTCCCTTCAGCCCTCCATGACAATCCCCAGGGACGTAAGCGCAGTGTGAGCCTCAGAGAATGTTTGCCTTTGTTTCCTCTGTATTTTGCATCTTGACTCTTCACCTCACCTTCCAGCTGCTTTGTCTGCTTGTCCGACGGAATGCATTGCTTTTGGCTTGAGATGTATATTGTATGGCCATTCTAATGCTTTATTCTAAAATAGAAACTTAGCAGACCTGCGTTCAATCGATCAAAAAAAAAAAATCTTGACACAGGTGAACAATGTTTTCACAATGAGCGATGCTCCTGTTCGTGTTGGTTTAAGCCAGTTTATTCTCTCTCTCTCTCTCTCTCTCTCTGTGCTGTACAGTATATATATATATATATATATATTTATGATGATGCATGTATATACTGTATGTATAAATGTCTGAATGCATGCATGTACGCCCTCCGGAGCGACGGGGTAGGGGTTGTGTGTGTGTGTGTGTGTGTGTGTGTGTGTGACCCTATAGAAACCGTACTCTCCCTACATACCAGTCTCCTCCCAACAGTGTTTTTCCCTCCTCCTTACCGATTTATTCTCCAAACGACTCATTACTATCTGTCACGGGGTTTTTAAAATATCAGGGTAATTTTGATATAAATGGTTAAATATTATTTAATTTGATAATAATATTCAATAATATTGAAGAGCAGAGACAATGATTGTCTTGCTACATCAAGCAACGATTACTTTACGCTGACTTGCTAAGATTCTCAAGAACGAGAATTTATAAACTTTCTCAACAGTACACAGTAGAGACTAATTACTCACAATTGCTGAATTACTGTACTGTTAGCCTCTGGAGAAAGTTACATCACCCCTGACAATAAATAACTAATACTAACATCAGGTTCTTGCCGATGCTTAACTCCCAGATGGCACAACGGATATTAAGTTAAAACAACAAGACTGGTCTAAGTACCAGTTATGAAAGCAAACGTTTATGCAAGCTAGGAGCTATATGGAAAATAAGCTTAATTATGGAAAAATGAAACAAGATTTTTACTTTACATTAAGCTCGAGAAAGGAACTGTTAAATTTATTAATTACAAAAATAAATTTAACGTTACATTTCAAATCAATGAGACGCACTCACTCACTCTCACACGAGCTAAATACTTACGTCTAGAAAAAAAAACACCTTAATTAAACTCTTATAACTAGAAAATACACAAAAGAAATACTATAGTCGATGAATGCTGCGTATCACCAGATGGGTGGGAAGACTGGACTAACTGTGAAGTGGAGTTTGGGTACTAGCTGACCTCTCACACTGCGGCACAGGACCTTCCTCCGCCACAACAAACACAAGACTGCCTAAGTCGTGGGAAAGCGGAGCACTCGGCCGCATTTTTTTAACGGTCAGAGGCAAGCAGAGGCGAACAATAAAAAACAATAGTATCGCTCAGTACAGCACTTAGTGACGTGCATTAAAATCGGTCACTCTTTGAAAACGGTGACGAATGATTTGAAAAGTAAACTCCGATAATGGAGGGAGAAACGGTTAGCTGAGCGATACACAGTGAGTTTTCCACTAATAGTTCGTGGTTTCTCACAAAAAGGAAATGTCGCGAATTGATTCGTGACATTACGCCCCTTGAAAATTAAATCTTTCTTCCTTCAGAAGAAAGATTTCAATATACATACATATACTGTACATCCTAACTCAGTCACACAAGATTCACACTGTGGTGTGTGTGCTATCCTGCTACAGGAGTATGTCGCAGTTGCCAGTGAGCGAAAAAACCTCGTATTTACGTTAATAGAAACAAGCTTGAGGGAAAAACTCCGTGACGACTGTGAAAATCCTGTACTCAGGTCAAACTGAGCGAAAGTTCGCTACATTTACATTAACAACTAATTGTTATGTAGTGTAGTGTATGTAATACACGGTGTAGGTGTGACAGTTGTAGTGTAACTGTACCTACGTGTAAAATGACACAGTAATACAAATTTATAGTAAAATAATGATGACGAGGCAGAAGAGAAGGGGCGGCAGCATGCAACAAGAACGGCCAGCTGATCTGCACGGCAATGCTGCACCCACCAGCTACACCTGCGAAAAGAATTAAGGTGGAGCATCAAAACTGTTATTTCTCTCTCTCTCTCTCTGCCTAGCAATCAGTACTTGTCATTATTAACCAGGAAACGTAATTCTTGAATTCACAAATTGCTTAGAACCCTTATAGCTTACTGGTTAACGCTTTCATTATTAACCAGGAAACGTGCCAGTTCTTGAATTCACAAATTGCTTAGAACGGGCAGTTTACTGGTTAACCTAACATTATTAACCAGGAAACGTGCCAGTTCTTGAATTCACAAATTGCTTAGAACGGGCAGTTTACTGGTTAACCTAACTCTACACTTACGAGTAATACAGGAAGCTGAAAATCGCTACGCAATCTCGGGCAGGTCACGTTTTAACACCCACCGTGGGTGTGAACACTCATGTGGGTAATGTGCATTCTCCGGGAATCCTCAGAGAGGCCCACAGCTCGAGACATTCCACAAGGTAATTCATACACAGCCTCGGACTGTCTCTGCAAGGTTCTCAAACTTCCCCCTTAACTTATGGTATACATGTATGTACAAGCCCTGGATATACTGTGTCCTGTAGGGCCAACGAGTGAGACGTCTGGTCTACACTTTTAACTGGGAACCAGGCTGGTCCTTGGATTACTCAAATCGCTTAGGATGCCTATCTTACGGAACCCAGCATGCAACAATTGCCCATATTAGTCAGCAGTTAGCAGGCGAGACATCAGGTCTGCACCTACGTTATCACTTCCCTTGATGTATCTCACAACAAGGTTAAACTGCTGTAAATACAGTGTCCAGCGTGTCAATCTTGCATTAGCCGTCTTGGTCGTGCTAAGACTAGTGAGTGGCATATGATCAGTTTCCAGAGTAAATGGTGCCCCAAAAAGATAATAATAATATTTTTTAACACCATCAACCACAGCCAAGAGTTCCTTCTCAACAGTACTATAATTCCTCTCGGCAGGTTTTAGCCTACGGCTGTGGTATGCCACTGGGAAGATTCCACCTTCCGATTCCTGCATCAATACGGCACCTACTCCATCTTGTGAAGCATCAGTGCACAGTATGAAAGGTTTGCTGGAATCAGGCAACTGCAAGATAGGCTCCTTGCACAACATGTTCTTAAGAGCAATAAAGGATCTCTCTTGCGCTTCTCCCCACTCAATGGTGTTTGGAGCATATTTCCGTAGCACTTCATACAATGGTTGGGCAATGAGAGCAAAGTTGGGGATAAAACTCCTATAATATCCCACTAGGCCAAGAAATGCCCTAACCTGTTTCTTGGTCACAGGTCTCGGGGCTTCTCTAACTTTCCTGATCTTGTCACCCTGACACCTGCAGTGATTGTTGCCAACAATATGACCGAGGAACTCCACCTCACTGTGAGCAATCTTGCATTTGCTAGGCTTCACAGTCATGTTGAAACTCTGGAGTCTACTGAAGACAATTTCAAAGAGTCTGAGGTGCTCCTCCAATGTGGCGGAATGAACGAGGACATCGTCAACGAACATCTCTACTCCTACAATACCATGGAGCACTTGTCTCATGGCACGATTAAATACTGCTGGGGAATTGGTAAGTCCAAATGGGAGGACTTTATACTGGTACAACCCCCTAGGAGTAGCAAAGGCAGTGAACTGACGACTCTCAGGATGAAGGGGAATCTGGAAGAATCCCTTTGCTAGGTCAAGCTTCGTGAAATATCGTGACCCTGCCAGCTTGGAGAAGATGGCAATATGGTCACCCATTGGCTCAGCATCCACTTTAGTGATTGCATTGAGCCTTCTATAGTCACCACATATCCTGACTCCACCATCTTTCTTGCGGACTACTACCATCGGACTACAGTAAGGAGATGAGGACTTTTCGATAATGCCTGCAGTCTCCATGTCAGCAATTTCCTTATCTACTGCACCCTGTAGTCGCATGGGAATCGGATATGGCTTAACCTTAATAGAAGCATTGCTGGTCAACTCAATTTTATGACACGCAACCTTTGCAAGTCTAGGTTGGTCTAAGACATCAGCATACTGACAGAGCAGTGACCATAAGGCATTTTGGTCCCCTACTGCTAAGTCAGGGTTAAGTAAAACATCTCCGACAGTCTCTTCCTGATGGGACTGAGCGGTTAAGGGTTCGTCATCATGGTCATCAGCTGGGATCACCGCAGCTGCCCCGGTTTCTTCCAGTGGCTGGTCACTATCATCAGCTACTAGTAGGCCAGTCTCCTCGGGGTCTGACTCATGATAAGCCTTCAACATGTTAATGTGGAACCTTTTACGAAGATTCCCCATCTGTATTATGTAGTTGAGGTCTGAAATGCGCTCTACTACATCGAATGGACCCTTCCACTGCGCCAACAACTTGTTCTGGGCAGTGGGGAGTAATACCAAGCATTTATCGCCTGGACTAAACTTCCAAAGCTTTGCCTTCTTATCGTAATAAGCCTTTTGAACTTCACGCGCCTTAATCAGTTCTTCCTTAGCTAACTCGCACGTCGACTGGAGGCGGTCAGCCAAATCAAGGACGTAGGTGTAGGTGGTCTTGACTTCAGGGTCGGGTTCTTCATCGTCCCATAACTCACGAAGGACTTGAAGTGGGCCTCGGACCGACCTCCCATACACCAGTTCAAAGGGTGAGAATTTCTATGAATGCTGTGGGGCTTCTCGATAAGCAAATAGAAGAGGAGCAATGAACCGCGGCCATTCCTTTGGCTGTTCGGCGGTCATGCGCCTCAACATCTTCTTGAGAGTTCCATTGAACCTCTCACACAACCCGTTACACATGGGATGATACGGCGTAGTTCGTAAGCCTCGGATGGACAGCAACCTGAACGTTTCGTTCATCATTGCCGAAGTGAACTGCGAACCCCGGTTGCTCAAGACCTCCTTAGGGATACCTACACGACAGAACACTTCAATTAATGCCTCAGCAACAGTGACGGCCTCTATATTCTTAAGGGCCACGGCTTCAGGCCACCGTGTGCTGAAATCAACTATAGTGAGGACATACTTTGATCCATCACTAGCCCTAGGAGAGATTGGCCCAACTACGTCAACTGCTACTCTCTCGAACGGTTCAGAGATTATGGGCATTGGCTTCAATGGCGCAGGACGGACACGTCCCCGGTCAGTGGTACGCTGACACACATCACAGGAACGTACAAGCCTCGTTATTTCCCGTCCCATTCCTGGCCAGAAAAAGTCAGCATGGATGCGGTCAGAGGTCTTCTTTTGACCCATGTGACCTCCCATCGCTGAACAGTGACCTAATTCAAACACTGCTCGGCGATACTTTGCAGGAACGACAAACTGCAGTCGAACCTCACCCTGGGGTGTCTGTGACTCACGGTACAGCCGTCCTCGCTTACGAAGGAACCTGGCTTGACCTCCCCGTGAATACTTGATCACTTTACCCTCCAGCTTCTTGCGCACTGAGGCAAGTGTCGAGTCAGTCTGTTGCTCTTGGACAACATCTTGACTACGAATCAGATCTTGCGGCGTTGCAACGGTCAACGGAGTGACGCGATTTGGAGCCTTGGCCATGGCTCGTGTTATCGCAGCTGCCGAAGTCTGAGTAGCAACATCTACGGCACAACTATTTTTGATGCCAGGTATGTTGCCTAAGATGAGGTCAAATAAAGGTTCTGGCATGACAACTGCAGCTGTCAAGCCAGTGAAAATGGAGACGCCACCTGGATACGTGCCTCAGGGAACAATCTCACTGATCCATCAATAAGTCTAACTTGGATCTGTCGACCTGTATACTCATCAGGCCGAACTAAACTCTGCTTAACAGAGCAACCTGAGGAACCATTGTCCCTCAGGACATTTACAGAAACACCTCCCACAGACCCTGGCTGAACAAGAAAGGCAGTGTTGCTGGTGGAAGGGTCTGAGGAGGTAGCAGCCAGTCATTCATGAGACTGCGGAACAACCGATGCAGCAAACGTGGCGCCCTGGAAACTAGGTGTCTGAGGAGAGTTCATGGTCGGAGGGGGACTTGTGAACTGTTGTGAAGTACCTGTACTGGTAGAGATGGCACCACCGGGTACTTGTGGAATGAAGGCTGCATTTGCCTCCTGCCTCCGATACACTAATTGACCTGACTGAGGGTTACGTGGCTTGTCCTTGTATTGCTGCTGCTGCTGCTTGGGGAACTGCTGCTGGTTGGGGTGCTTGTTGTACCGCTTCCAAGCAGGCTGCTGTGTATTTTGCCCCTGGTCCTTCTGTGGTTTGCTTGGACCTTGACCATTACTCTGAGAACGGCCTTGGTGCTGGGATTCAGTCTGAGACGGCTTCCCAGACTTGGCAGTATCTTTCCTGCTCCAGGTATTTTGCTTACGAGCTTGATACCCGTATGCAGTAAAGAATGCGTCAGCCTTCTCTACCATTTGGCTGGCATCTTTCACCTGGCAGATCTTAAGCTGTGCTATGAGCTCAGCAGGCCACGACCTCTCTAGCTGTGTACGCAGCATAAGGTCAATTATCCCCTCACGCGTGGAAGGAGTTTCATCTTTCTCCATCCACTCACCTAAGTAAGCAGTGAGACGGTCGAGGAACTGAACAGCTGTCTCCTTGTCTTGGAGACGAGCTCGCATGAACTGAGCTTTGGCGTCGTCTACTGTGAGACCATACGCCTTAATGAGTGCAGCTTTCATCACTTCATACGTGAGATTGTCTCCACGAATTCTGTGGAGAATATCGAGGGCAGGGCCCTCAAACAGGCTAAGAAACTGAAGCCGCTTAGCTGCATCATCGAGCTGGTAAAGCTGAGCCATGTCTTCAAATCGAGCTATGTATGGCTCGATTCGCTCGCCATCTTTGTATGGGGGAAGCTTGATGTGTGGGGTCGCCATAACATGTGCAGGGAGAGCGCTCGTGGAGCTTGAACCAACTGCACCAGATGTGTCTGAAGCCAAGGAATCTCGCTTGAGCTTCAGCACTTCAAGTTCATGTTCTCGTTCTTTGTCTCGTTGTTCACGCTCGTATTCGCGCTGTTCTCGCTCTTGTACTAGCTCGTGTTCGCGCTGTTGTCGCTCTTTTTCTAAGTCGAGCTCGCGTTGTTTTTGTTCGTGTTCACGCTGTTTTTCGCGTTCCTCACGCTGTTCTCGCTCGTACTCGCGCTCTTTCTCACGCTGCTCTTGTTCATATGCACGCTCTCTTTCACGTTGTTCTCGCTCGTATTCGCGCTGAATCTTACGCTCTTCACGGGCATCATTCTCGCGCTGCTGTTCCTGATTATGCCGTGAGAGTATATACTCTTTAATTTCGGTTGGGTCCGTAAGGCCCATATCTTTGGCTTCCTGTAAAAATACGGTGGTAGCCATGTCGCTAACTCAATCTAAATAACTAGCGACTCAGTACTGATTGCTGCTTCGCAAACGAATGCTAATAACTACAAGTAAAGAGTACAGACACAAGCTAGTGGTGACCAGTCTTATCCAGTTAACTGGCAAAGAATAAATCAAAAGTGTAAATGACTGGGAAGACTCAATAATAAACACAATGGGTACGGCGACTTCCCAGAAGCGAATAAAATCGTCTGGCGTTACCAAAATAAACTAGAGTTAAGTACTCTATGGATTGATAAAGCAAAATTCACTTGCTAAATTAACGGTAAACACCAGTAAGCTTGTGTCTGTAAACTTTAATGATAAATACCTAAATACGAATGAGTGAGCACTATCTCGTGAATAGCTTTAGAGCTAGGAGTTAATATCCTGGAATGAGGTCGCCAATTGTCACGGGGTTTTTAAAATATCAGGGTAATTTTGATATAAATGGTTAAATATTATTTAATTTGATAATAATATTCAATAATATTGAAGAGCAGAGACAATGATTGTCTTGCTACATCAAGCAACGATTACTTTACGCTGACTTGCTAAGATTCTCAAGAACGAGAATTTATAAACTTTCTCAACAGTACACAGTAGAGACTAATTACTCACAATTGCTGAATTACTGTACTGTTAGCCTCTGGAGAAAGTTACATCACCCCTGACAATAAATAACTAATACTAACATCAGGTTCTTGCCGATGCTTAACTCCCAGATGGCACAACGGATATTAAGTTAAAACAACAAGACTGGTCTAAGTACCAGTTATGAAAGCAAACGTTTATGCAAGCTAGGAGCTATATGGAAAATAAGCTTAATTATGGAAAAATGAAACAAGATTTTTACTTTACATTAAGCTCGAGAAAGGAACTGTTAAATTTATTAATTACAAAAAATAAATTTAACGTTACATTTCAAATCAATGAGACGCACTCACTCACTCTCACACGAGCTAAATACTTACGTCTAGAAAAAAAAACACCTTAATTAAACTCTTATAACTAGAAAATACACAAAAGAAATACTATAGTCGATGAATGCTGCGTATCACCAGATGGGTGGGAAGACTGGACTAACTGTGAAGTGGAGTTTGGGTACTAGCTGACCTCTCACACTGCGGCACAGGACCTTCCTCCGCCACAACAAACACAAGACTGCCTAAGTCGTGGGAAAGCGGAGCACTCGGCCGCATTTTTTTAACGGTCAGAGGCAAGCAGAGGCGAACAATAAAAAACAATAGTATCGCTCAGTACAGCACTTAGTGACGTGCATTAAAATCGGTCACTCTTTGAAAACGGTGACGAATGATTTGAAAAGTAAACTCCGATAATGGAGGGAGAAACGGTTAGCTGAGCGATACACAGTGAGTTTTCCACTAATAGTTCGTGGTTTCTCACAAAAAGGAAATGTCGCGAATTGATTCGTGACACTATCCCCTGGTTGGCTTCCTATGTCTTCATATCGTCATCGATTGCATGAGTAGAATATAGTAACGGAGCAGAAGCAGAAATAAATCGGTCAGGAAGAGGTGTTAGCAAGCTTCCTAACAGTAAAATACCCCCGCTAATACCGATACACCGGTCCTGTATGAGACAGCCCTAGCGTGGTACCTTATAGATAAAATTGATACAGTATTATAGATGTAACTTTTCCTTTTCAGTCTTTCCTATGAAATTTCCAAATCCGTTATTCCATGCTACTTGGTGGTTTTTCTCACTTTTTCCTGCCAGTTTTAACTGGAGGGTTTGGAGGCGGGGTGAACCTTCTTCCTTTACTATTTTTACCCTTCAGCATGTAGAGTTAGATCTCGTAGTCATTGTCTATTCTGTAACAAACAGCCTCGAAAGGACGATAAGGTCTGTTGCTGTTTGCTTTCCTTTGTACTCCTTTGTGTATTCAGTATGGACGGTGGGTCTTAGTGCCAAATTGGAGACATGTGGAGATGTATGATATGAAGGAGAGAGAGAGAGAGAGAGAGAGAATTTTCTTTCTCGTCTTCCTCTCCAAATAACGAGGCTATAAATGTGCAGAATCTCTCTCTCTCTCTCTCTCTCAGAGTTGTTGGTGGGAAGTTGTGCTGGAGATTAACATAAGAGAGGACAACTGCAGTAGGCCGGTTGGCCCATGCTAGGCAGCTCCTAGAAGAGTAACTGAACTACTAGAATGAGATAAGGATAGCAAAGAAGAAGGCTCTCCCCCGCCCTCCAAGACCCTCCAGCCGAAGCCGGCAGGAAAAAGTCAGAAAGAACACCACGCAGTATAGAAAAACTGGCGTGGACTGTTTATAGGAAAGTGTGAAAGGAGAATAGAGACTATTATAGTGTAACCTGAGAAGGGAAAAGAATGAATTAGTACTGGTTATGAGATTTTTTTTCTATACCCACCCATTATTTGTCATATGCTCATCTAGCCTATGCTTGAAACTCTCAATGGAAGAGGCAGCAACTACTTTACTAGGTAGCTTATTCCATTCATCTACTACTCTATTGCAAAACCAGTCTCTACCCTGTTCTTAACTAGCATTAGTAGGGCCACATTTGGACTGCTCAGTGCAGTTTTGGTGTCCTTGCTGTGGAGTGGATGTTGATTCGTTGGAAAATGTGCAGAGAGGAGTGACAGG
This sequence comes from Coenobita brevimanus, assembly GCF_032717465.1. Taxonomy (NCBI): domain Eukaryota; kingdom Metazoa; phylum Arthropoda; class Malacostraca; order Decapoda; family Coenobitidae; genus Coenobita; species Coenobita brevimanus. Next base: position 45,005,317 of record NC_136958.1, on the reverse strand, counting down.
AATGATGCATGACGTCCGGAACCTGTCATGTGGGGGCGGACTGAGGAAACTGGGTCTGCATTCGCTGGAGAGGCGTGGAGTGGGGGGGGACTTGATTGAGGTGTTTGAGTGGATGAAGGGTGTAAATAGGGGAGATGTCGGCAGGGTGCTTGAGGTGAGCATACAGGATGGAACTGGAAATGGTGGTTTCAAGCTAGAAAGGTTCCGTTTCGGTGGGGAAATAGGTAGAGGTTGGTTTGCTAATGGAGTGGTGGACGAGTGGAGTAGGCTACCTAGTGGAGTGGTTGCTGCCTCTTCCATTGAGAGTTTCAAGCATAGGCTAGATAAGCATATGACAAATAAGGGGTGGATATAGAAAAAAGAAAATCTTATAACCAATACTAGTTCATAATTTTTCCTTTTCAGGTTACACTGTGATAGTCTCTATTCTCCTTTCACACTTTCCTGTAAAATGTCCACGCCAATTTTTCTATACGGCGTGGTGTTCTTTCTGACTTTTTCCTGCTGGCTTCGGCTGGAGGGTTTGGAGGGCGGGGGAGAGCCTTCTTCTTTACTATCCTTATCTCATTCTAGTAGTTCAGTTACTCTTCTAGGAGCTGCCTAGCATGGGCCAACCAGCCTACTGCAGTTGTCCTCTCTTCTTATGTTCTTATGTACATACATACTTGCATATAAATACGTGTATACATCCATACGTACAGACAGGTAAAAATCAGGTGGAAAATTGACTACTAAATATTTTTCTATGCCATCTATCCATACAACATACATAAACATACAGACATAAACCAACTCGATCTCTGTCTGCATCTGCGGTTTCTCTAATGCATCAGTCCTTACATAACCATCCAGCCTTCCATCTCTTCACCATCCATCAGATCAGCTACACACACACACACACACACACACACACACACACACACACACACAAACTCGTCAATATCCTTCAACCCGCAATAAAACTCACATGTCGAGCAAACAGTTCAACCTCCTCCTTTGCGGTATTGAGAGAGGGAGAGAGAGAGAGAGAGAGAGAGAGAACATAAGAACATAAGAAGAGAGGACAACTGCAGTAGGCCGGTTGGCCCATGCTAGGCAGCTCCTAGAAGAGTAACTGAACTACTAGAATGAGATAAGGATAGCAAAGAAGAAGGCTCTCCCCCGCCCTCCAAACCCTCCAGCCGAAGCCGGCAGGAAAAAGTCAGAAAGAACACCACGCCGTATAGAAAAACTGACGTGGACATTTTACAGGAAAGTGTGAAAGGAGAATAGAGACTATCATAGTGTAACCTGAAAAGAATTTTTTTTTGAATTAGTATTGGTTATAAGATTTTCTTTATTCTATAGCCACCCCTTATTTGTCATATGCTTATCTAGCCTATGCTTGAAACTCTCAATGGAAGAGGCAGCAACTACTTTACTAGGTAGCTTATTCCATTCGTCTACTACTCTATTACCAAACCAATTTCTACCGATTTCCTTTCTGAAACGGAATTTTTCTAGTTTGAAACCATTATTTCTACTTCTATCCTGTATGCTCACTTTAAATACCTTGCTAATATCTCCCTTATTTATACCATTCATCCACTTAAACACCTCAATTAAGTCTCCCCTTACTCTACGCCTCTCTAGCGAATGCAGACTTAGTCTTTTCAGTCTGTCTTCATATGACAGGTTCCGGACGTCATGTATCATTTTAGTCATTCTTCTCTGTACATTTTCTAACGAATTAATATCCATTCTGTAGTAAGGACATCAAAATTGTACTGCGTAGTCTAAATGTGGCCTTGCTAATGCTAGATAAAGTTTCAGTATTACTTTAGATGATCTATTGCTCACGCTTCTCGAAATAAATCCTAGGACCCTATTTGCTTTATTTCTCGCATTAATACACTGTTGCCTTGGTTTAAGGTCGTTACTAATCATAACTCCTAGATCTCTCTCGCATACCGATTTGCTAATTTCTTTGTTATCTAAGCTGTATTTAGTATCTCCAATGGTCTTGCCTACGTTAAGTACTTTACATTTTTCAACGTTAAATTCCATTTGCCAAGTTTTAGACCATTTGGACAATGTATCGAGGTCTTTTTGTAAGTTATGGCAATCGTCAGTCGAGTTAATGATACGCCCTATTTTTGTATCGTCGGCAAATTTGCTGATGCTGCTATTGACTCCTAAGTCTAGATCATTTATATATATGATAAATAATAAGGGACCGAGTACTGAACCCTGTGGTACACCGCTAGTTACTAATCCCCAGTCCGACTTAGTTCCATTTATTAATACTCTCTGCTTTCGTCCTTTCAGCCAGGATTCTATCCATTTTAAGATATCGCCGTCTATACCGTGTGCTCGAACCTTTCTAACCAACCTTTCGTGTGGGACCCTATCAAAAGCTTTACTAAAGTCCAGATAAATAACATCGTAAGCTTTATCGCTATCTACTGCCTCATAGACCTCCGAGTAGAATGACAACAAGTTTGTGAGGCAGGATCGTCCTTGCCTGAATCCGTGCTGACTTTCGTTTATAAATAAAGGAGAGAGAGAGAGAGAGAGAGAGAGAGAGAGAGAGAGAGAGAGAGATGCAATTTGGATTTTTTGGTATAAGATGGATTGTTCTTTCGTCTCTCTCTCTCTCTCTCTCTCTCAGTCAGTCCATATATCTATCTATCTATCTATCTGTGTATAACTATTTGTCTATTAATCTTTCTTCATTGTTTCTCACTTCTTCCTTCTTTGTTTATACTCTGGCTATTTCTTAATTTTTTTTCCCTCCTCTCTTCCCTCCCCCTCTCCCTCCTCCATACCTCCCTCTCCCTCCCTTAATCCCTCTTGTTGTCTTAATCTCTCTCCTCCTCCTCCTTGGCCTCTCTCTCTCCTTCACTTTCTCCTTCTTCCTTTCTCTTCATTCTTTTCTTTTCTCTTCGTCTCCCTCTTTCATCCATCCTTTCTTCCTTCGGTAATTTGGTTTGCTGTTCTCATTCGTCTCCATAATCTCTCTCTCTCTCTCTCTCTCTCTCTCTCTCTCTCTCTCTCTCTCTCTCTCTCTCCCATTATTCCATTCTCCATTTCTTTCTTTTTCTTCCTTTCACCTCCTCCCAAACCTCCCTTTCTCACCTACCCTTCTCTCTCACACCCTTCCATTTCACTATCCCTCCATTTTGCCTCCTTCCCTCCACTACCCCACCTTCCCTCCACTTCCTCCTTCTCTCCTTCCCTCCCCCACCTCCCTAATCCCTCCCCCACCCGGTCAGTACCCAGAAATGAAAGGAATGTTACACAGACTCTATTTTCCTTTTGTGTACCTGAGATGTAAAGAAAAATGGGTGACAGGCCTAAACCATCAGAGAGAGAGAGAGAGAGAGAGAGAGAGAGAGAGAGAGACAAGTACCGTGAACCATTTAGCATTCACATAAGAACATAAGAAGAGAAGATAACTGCAGTAGGCCGGTTGGCCCATGCTAGGCAGCTCCTAGAAGAGTAACTGAACTACTAGAATGAGATAAGGATAGCAAAGAAGAAGGCTCTCCCCCGCCCTCCAAACCCTTCAGCCGAAGCCGGCAGGAAAAAGTCAGAAAGAACACCACGCCGTATAGAAAAACTGGCGTGGACATTTTACAGGAAAGTGTGAAAGGAGAATAGAGACTATCACAGTGTAACCTGAAAAGGAAAAATTATGAATTAGTATTGGTTATAAGATTTTCTTTTTTCTATATCCACCCCTTATTTGTCATATGCTTATCTAGCCTATGCTTGAAACTCTCAATGGAAGAGGCAGCAACTACTTTACTAGGTAGCTTATTCCATTCGTCTACTACTCTATTACCAAACCAATTTCTACCGATTTCCTTACTGAAACGGAATTTTTCTAGTTTGAAACCATTATTTCTAGTTCTATCCTATATGCTCACTTTAAGTACCTTGCTAATATCTCCCTTATTTATACCCTTCATCCACTTAAACACCTCAATTAAGTCTCCCCTTACTCTACGCCTCTCTAGCGAATGCAGACTTAGTCTTTTCAGTCTGTCTTCATATGACAGGTTCCGGACGTCATGTATCATTTTTGTCATTCTTCTCTGTACATTTTCTAACGAATTAATATCCATTCTATAGTAAGGACACCAAAATTGTACTGCGTAGTCTAAATGTGGCCTTACTAATGCTAGATAAAGTTTCAGTATTACTTTAGATGATCTATGTGGCCTTACTAATGCTAGATAAAGTTTCATTATTACTTTAGATGATCTATTTCATTATTACTTTAGACCCGACCACCACCACCCCCACTGTCCTAATCCCGGAGTTTAAACGTAGATAAGACCTCATTTGACCTTTGTTACGCCTCCCCTGACCTTTGTTCCGCCTGAGACGCTGAAGGGGACGCTGTAGGAGGACAAGATTTATAGGGGGGGTGAAGCGAAAATGACCCTAGGGAAGACAAATTACTTGGAGGTGAAAAGACTGAAGGTGTTGAGATTGTAAAGTTTTGAGAGAGAGAGAGAGAGAGAGAGAGAGAGAGAGAGAGAGAGAGAGAGAGAGAGAGAGAGAGAGAAACAGATAAAAGAAATACTGGGTTAACAGAGAGAGAGAGAGAGAGAGAGAGAGAGAGAAGGTCATTGGTGTGGACACGAAAACAAACAATGAGTGTGAAGTGGTGGACCTTATCTGGGGCCTCATCTGTGTGTGTGTGTGTGTGTGTGTGTGTGAGAGAGAGAGAGAGAGAGAGAGAGAGAGAGAGAGAGAGAGAGAGAGAGAGAGAGAGAGAGGAAGCAAAAGACTTTAACCTGCTGACGAAGCCACAGGTGAACGTGGGTTATCAGGAAGTGAGAGAGAGAGAGAGAGAGAGAGAGAGAGAGAGAGAGAGAGAGAGACAGACAGACAGACAGAGACAGACAGACAGACAGAGACAGAGAGACAGACAGAGAGACAGAGAATTAAGCAGTAAAATCTAAACAAATACTTTAATAATAATAATAACAATAATAATAATAATAATGCGTTTAAGTCTTTCAGCTAGGTTTGTAAATGTATGTAGCGCTTTATGTATTTATGTAGCGGGTTTGTTTCTCCATAAATCCCATTACTGTAAATTAACGTTGATATTGTTGTAGTAATATTATTTTGGCAACTCTCAAGGGAATATTATTATTGCTTAGGATATTCGCACATATTTGTAGACGCACACGTATACACACAAAGGCGTACACACAGGCATATTGTAATAGTGTACATATGATGAATTACACATACATTTTCTTCACACACACACACACACACACACACACAGGTAAAACAGGTGAGGTAGGCAAGGTACACGTGGGTTATCAGGTAAATCTCAGGGGCGGTCTTCCTCCCCTGGGGTGTTGGGTGGGGGGAGGCCCTGGGGGTGTTTGGAAGGGGGTAGTTGAGGAGGAAGGAGGGATAGAGAGGGAGGGGGGGGAGAGAGGTGAAGTGGAGGGAGTGGAAGACAAAATGGGAGGTAAAGGTGGGGAGGAAGCAAGGGAAGGGAAGTGGGGAGAGATTGTGGGGGAGAGAGAGGAGAAAATGTTATAGAACTACAGATAGATAGATATACAGATAGGTAGACATGGATAGGTAGATAGATAGATAGGTTTAAAAATAGCTAGATAGATAAATAAATATAGATATTAATAGACAGCCTGGAGCACTATAATCACATGGGGTTCAGCCTCACATCTTACCTCACACCTGCCTCCACCCCACCCCACCCCACCCCACCCCCGGGAATACCTCTCATTAACACCTCGCCTCACCTCTTGTGGGACTACCTTTCTGACTGACACCTTTTGTTTTGAGAAAGCAGTAGTTTAACTTAGCTGATCCTCAATGATTTTCAGTCTTAAGTATTGTTATAAGGGGTGACAGGCATATAGTTTTTTTTTTTTTTTTTTTTTTTATAGCATTGCAGCCCAGCTTTGCCACCAAAACACAGTACTTGAAATCAGCTGGATGTCCATAAGATACATCGCATACAGTATATTTATTCCCTGCCACAGTGGGGTTAGGGGAAGGCTGGCCAGCATCTTGAATGGCAATGTAATCAGCAAACCTCAACTGTGCCTCAGATCTAAGCCCTGACTGGCCCCATCCTGCCGCAGTGCCTTCACCCACTACATCACTAGGCGTCAGCTATACTCAGGTCATTTTATCTAGGCGTAGACTTGCCATCTTGAATGTTGAGCTGTAACAGATCATCATCATGGCGCTAATAATGAAGTTCTGTGGAAGGGATGTTGAACCCTAGTACAGTCGTCCTTTGCCACTGAGCTATGACAATTACTGTATGCTGAGAATGAACAAAAATCTTTATGGATTTAAAGTGTGAACTACACACTGTACTCTTGTTGCCTTAACTTGGCCTAGATTTTTGTCTTTTTGCAGCTTATATCACACAGTTCATTGGCAGAAAAATACAGTGCAGTGGCTTTGCATCCTTTTCATAGCACTTCATATCTTCTTTGCTATCCTAATATCATTCTAGTAGTTCAGTTACTCTTCTAGGAGCTGCCTAGCACTGGCCAACCGGCCTACTGCAGTTATCCTCTCTTCTTATGTTCTTATAACGGAATTTTTCCAGTTTGAAACCATTACTTCTAGTTTTATCCTGTATGCCCACTTCAAGTTCTGTACCTTGCTAATATCTCCTTTACTTATTCCCTTCCTTCACTTAAACACCTCAATTAAGTCTCCCATTACTCTACGTCTTCCTAGTCGGTGGAAATTTAGTCTTTTTAGTCTGTCTTCATGTGGCAGGTTCCGAACATCATGTATCATTTTTGTCATTATTCTCTGTACGTTTTCAAGTGACTTTATATCCATTCAGTAGTACGGACACCAAAATTGCATGGCGTAGTCTAAATGTGGCCTTATTAATGCTAGATAAAGTTGCAAAATTGCTCCTCGAAATAAATCGTAGGAGCCTATTTGCTTTATTTCTAGCATTAATACACTTCTGCCTAGGTTGAGGTCTTACTAACCATAACTCCTAGATCTCTCTCGCATTCCGATTTACTAATTACTTTGTTATCTAAGTTGTATGTATTATCTCCCATGGTCTTGCCTACGTTCAGTACTGTACAGTTTTCAAAATCTGACAGTCTGAAATTACCCACAAAATTTGTACAAGTGGCACTATTGGATTGTCAAGGCCAACGTCAGTCGTCATCGCCGCGCGAGGGCAGCACATACAGGGTTGACTCCACACTGCTTGCCTGTCACCATCACGCGAGGCTGATGCAGTGACATGGTGATTTTCAACACGTTGCGCAACTTGTTGCGAACTTGATGCCCAGTGTGTGCGGGGCTTAACATGGAGGCAACGCAAGAACAAGACAGAGAGAGAGAAAAACGAAAAGACAATGATCAATATAAAGATTCGTCGAAGTTACATAAGGTTCCCCTCTATTTTATGGGAGGTTCCCTTGTTGCAAGCCCCGCCCCCAGTGCGGCTCCCGTCAGTCTCCCTCTACCTGTAAAACCCCCATGCCAGCAGCCCAGAGTCAGTGAGCCTCAGTGTCGCTCTTGCGAAGGTGGTGTGTATATCTCCGAGGGTTAGCCCATGGCGCCAAGCCGTCTACACTCGCATGATCGCATCTGCCACACCAACGGTTACCTTACCCCCTCCCTCGCCTTCAGTCACCTAATGTCGGGCGGGAAGTGTGTACGTGTGATGCCCAGCTCCGCGGTGCCTGGCTGTCTTGTTACCCATACCATACCAGGCTCATTGCAAATGAGAAACATGTTTCGCTGAGGGTGGGGGATGGAGAGAGGATTATTGAAAGGAGCATGTGTAGTTAAAAGGAAAGACTGACAAATGAGGAAGTGCAGGAGCGTTGTGGTGTTAATGTGAACGTGATAGAAAGCGTTAGGAGAAAATACACTGAGGTGGTTTGGCCATGTGGAGAGGATGGAGAGCGAGAGACAAGCGAGGAGAGTGTATGTGAGTGAGGTGGAGGGGGGTAGGAGAGGGAGGGGAGGCCTAAGATAAGATTGAAGGATGGGATGGAGGTATGTGAGAGAGAGGGGGGTGAGCCAGTGGCGTATCCAGGAAATTTGCCAGGGAGGGGCAAACGCTTGGAATATTTCCCCATAATATATCACCACAAATTTTCCTAGATTTGATGTTTTATGTCATCAGAAATAAATTGACATCATTACTGTCGCATTTGTTCCAATGTCTTAAAGAAAAACTATCTTTTCCCACATACAGTTTTCTTGAAGTTACTTTAAGTTAATAGCTAATAATCCTTTCAGAGGACAAGTATGTAAAAACACTCAGTACATAATGTTACCAGAGGTCTACTATTTCATTAGAGAGAAAATGGAAACACCAGCAATAAATTAGAAGGCACTGGAGTTGCCCTAGCAAAGACATCTCCATGTCACTATAGTGGTATTAGGAGGCTACCACAGAACTTCCTGAACGGGTGGAATTTTCGTGTTGCGCTTATTATTATTCTCTGTTAATTTTGTTGGTGTATTCCCAGTCGTGGCATACTTTACATAATAAGGAAGAGAATTTTATCAACCATTGTCCCCATAAAATAGTATGATATTATTTTTTTATCGTGATAGGCAGATGTTATTATTCAGCATAGGGGGAGGACTGCTTGTATCGTGGAGAGGAGAAATATTATAGGGATTTATATTGATACTAAAGAAAAGGTGTCAGGGAGCCTCCTCCTTTCACGAGAATGAGGAACGTGTGTGTGTGTGTGTGTGTGTGTGTGTGTGTGTGTGTTTTGTGAAGTGGATGGGGGATGATGAGGCTGTGAGCAGCAGTAAGATATGATGATGATGATTTTGCTGGTCTGAAGAAAGTATGACGCATGTATCATCATCATCATCATCACTATCATCATCATCATCATCACTATCATCATCATCATCACTATCATCATCATCATTATCATCATCATCATCATCATCATCATCATCATCAACCTAACCCATTTCCGTTATATATATGACGTAAGATGGTCAAGGTCCGCCCCCCTCAAAAAGAAAAAAAAGGAAAAAGAAAACGGATCTAACCTACAAGGCGTTTTTGTTAAGTGAGAAGATGCGTAATAATTTTCCTGGAAGTCTTGCCGGTTCGTCAGTTCTTTGTAAAGCGATAAAACAATAAGTAAATAAATAAATAAATAAATAATAATTGTGGGAAAGTAAGAGTGAAAAGAAATTCCTGCAATCTCCACAATTATAGCGAGTTCATGTAGAGAGTTTGTGTCGATTTTAAGAGTTCTATTAAGAGTATAGTAAATGTAACTTCAGGCGCTTTTATTTAACTAAGGAGACTTTTCGAACTGGAGGGGTTAGATGTAAAGTAACCCCTTCACTATACATGGTTTCTCGGGTAAATGAAAATCGTCTGGCGTTAGCAGGAATAAGGTAAACAAAAAAATAGTTTCTGGAGTCAAGTGATTAGTCCGATAATCATTTGTACTATTCTCGCTACCACTTCATTTTTTTTTTTAAATCTTATTTGGGAAGGTCTCTGAAGGGGTTAATGAAGGCTGTATCCACCCCCCCCCCCTCCATTTCGAAAAATCTCCTAAGTCTAATAAAATCGTCTGGTGATAAAGAATAGACTAAAAAAAAAAAAGAAAGAAAATTGCATAGGAGGCTTCGTGAACCATATTCCCAAGTGATGTATTTTCCATATCACACCTTAATATTTTCTTATACCCCATTTTTATTTTTTATTTTTTTTTATTTATTCATTTTAACATCGACATAGAGAAAAAAATTATAATTGTTACTACGGTGACTTAAATTTCCCTGTCCTTGATTTTTTGCCTTCTGTTTTGTTATTAATAGCTACTGTCTTGTTTACTGTTTACCGTTTGCTTACTGTTTAGTGCTTAGTTGCTTACTTTGCTGCATACTGTTCTGTTGTTTATTCCTTGTGTTTAATGGCTGGTGTGTTTGTTTGGTCAGTGTTTAGTTGCTGGTTTGAGGTTTACCAATCAATATTTATTTTTTGTTTTGTTTGCTGTTATTATAGTGACTTTCTTTTCTCTTGTTTTTTACTACTTATTTTACTGTTATATTTCCTTCTCTTGTTTGTTTAGTTTTTATTTTCTGTGTTGCTTCTTGTTTTTCTGTTTTCTGTTTTGCTGTTGAGTGATTTGAGTCAGAGTTTCGTCACCTGTACCATCAGAGCAAAGGAAGAAACTGCTTTGATGTGAGTGCCGGTGTGTGTGTGTGTGTGTGTGTGTGTGTGTGTGTGTGTGTGTGTGTGTGTGAGAGAGAGAGAGAGAGAGAGAGAGAGAGAGAGAGAGAGAGAGAGAGAGAGAGAGAGTTTGTATGCTCTGGCCGGCCCTGTTCGAGAGTGGAGATTGTGGAGGAACTTGTGAATATGTGCATGTAATCTTCTGGTTCCGGGAAGAGAGAGAGAGAGAGAGAGAGAGAGAGAGAGAGAGAGAGAGATGAGCGAGGAACCCTGAGAAAGGGAAAATCACCGCCTAACTCAAGCTCTCAAGGGAATCATTAACGATACACACACACACACACACACACACACACACACACACACACACACACACAGTAATAGAAAAAAGTGAGCAAGTGAGAGAGGTCAAATCATCGCCCACATCAGCTCTCACCGTAACCATTAACGAGAGAAGCAAAACTGGCAGCAGACTCAGCCAGATATGATGAAGACAAATGACCTCGGACCCACAGCGCTGGGGGACTCTTTAGATTATCAGGCATTAGTGCTTTGAGAGAGAGAGAGAGAGAGAGAGAGAGAGAGAGGAGTCCCACTGGAGCGCTCTGAGGCTTTTCACGTTCTTAAGTATTATCGCTTCCTCAGTTTGTGGTACATTTTATGCTTGACATAATTTTGTTTTCTAAAATTTAAAGTCCTCAGGAATGAACATCGTCTCTCTTCGCTTCCTTACATTTTGAGACAGGAAAGCATTTTATTTCCATGATTTTTTTTCCCCCCTATACTTATGACAGTTGTAGGACACTGTAGCGTATGTGAGAGAGGATGGATGTGTGTGTGTGTGTGTGTGTGTGTGTGTGTGTGTGTGTGTGTGTGTGTACAATGCAAGTAAGAAGGACCCAGTGAAAAACCTGCAATTTTGTGTCCCTTCTTGAGAAAATTTTTGTTATTATTATTATTATATTAGTATTTCAGTTTGCGACGCTTGGACCAGTTGCGTCTGAATGTTTAGAGATTAGAAGCAGAGGGTAGGTTGGAACATATCAGTATACTGTATATTTAGACATATATTTGCAGTAAACACGGGCGCCTTCACAAGATACGGCGTCAGGCAATAAATAGATAGAATAAATAGACGAAAATACAAGCCTTGCAACACAGCAGTATCTCTCAGCCTATTGTTGCATTGGAGCTCATGTGTTTCTCGGGAAGGAGCAATGTTTGTTTACGGAAGCTGAGCGGGAGCAAGCAACAGTGTTGGCCTGGTTGGGGGTATTGAAGTGAGGGATGTATTCAGCGTGCATCGGTGGTCAGGTTTATCTGTATGTGTGGATCTGTCTGTATATGTGTCTGTTTGTCTGTCTCTCTGTGTCTGTGTGTGTTTCTGTGTCTGTTTGTCTGTCTCTCTGTGTCTGTGTGTGTTTCTGTGTCTGTTTGTCTGTCTCTCTGTCTTTGTCTGTGTGTGTCTTTTTATGTCTCTCTCGGTCTGTCTGTGTATATATGTCTGTTTATATCTCTCTGTCTCTGTGTCTATTTGTCTGTTTCTCTGTCTGTTTTTCTGTGTCCATTTGTCTGTATATCTGTCTCTCTGTCTGTGTCTGTTTGTCTGTCACTCTGCCTGCCTGTGTCTGTTTGTCAACTTATCTGTCTGTCTCTGTATATCTGTGTCTCTTTCTCTATTCATCTGTCTTATCTCTGTCTTTCTGCCTCTCCATTTGTTTGTTTTTCTCTGTATATTCTTTTGTCCCCTCTGATTGAACTGTTCAAGGCTACTGCTGCTGCTATCATGTTTAGCTTATATCTAACTATTTACCTTTGTCTGTTATTGTTCATCTGTTTGAGTGTAAGCTATCTATTTACATCTCCAAGTGTCTGTCAGTATGTCCTTGTTTATCTGTGCATCTGTGGATTTATCTATCGAGTTTAAAAGGATATATTACGTTGGCTTTTTTTGAATGATTATTTTTTTTGTATGTCTGATTTTGTTATCTGTGTTTATCAGTTCGTCTGCCTGTCTGTTACTTTATGTACAGTTGTCTGTGTCTGTCTGTCTTTGCTTGTGTGTGTGTGTGTGTGTGTGTGTGTGTGTGTGTGTGTCTGCCTGGTCTGAAGCGAGCCACTGGTTTTCTGATGGGAGGTGTTGGAGTAAGAAGGAAATATTACTCGTGCCTTGGTGGATGTGTTTATAGTTTTGTCTTCTCGTTTTCTCCTGTGCATCATCGTATTAGAGTGAGATATTACGCTCGATTCTGTATCATTATTCATCCTTGTGTATTTATTTATTCAAGTGTAGGATAATAAGTGTACCTACAGGCTTCATTCGGCGGCAGTATTAGCAGTCCATTACTCTACCTCTTGCCCAGTATATCTCTTTATTTAACTTCTTTTTTTCTTATCTAATCCTGGACATATATTAGATAGTTCATTCCCTGAGGCGCCGCAGACTTTGCTTTTATGGCACGAACAGATGGAGTTACTGAGAGAGAGAGAGAGAGAGAGAGAGAGAGAGAGAGAGAGAGAGAGACATATTGCTTGCTCCTCTCATGTTTCATGGGTGGTAAAAAGTTTCGTTTCAGCTGCCACGCATCTTAAAGTGACTGGCGACCTTGATATGTCCGTTACCCCACCTTCAAGCGTGAGAGAGAGAGAGAGAGAGAGAGAGAGAGAGAGAGAGAGAGAGAATGGCATCGTATTTTCGTGGGCTAGAGTCGTCTTAACAACTTTTCCTTTGTAATTTACTTTTATTTTCTTTTATTCATCATTTTGCATCTTAACGTTCTTCCCTATTTTATTTTACTTTTTCTTATTTTTTTATTTATTTATTTTTTTTATTCTTATCATTTTCCACTTTGAGGCTCTTGTCTACATTATTTATTTCCCCTTCTCATCTCCCAAGCCGAAAACAAACCATTGGACCAGCAAAAATAACTATAAATCCTAGACAAGAGGCTGATATCTACATGTAGAGGTGTACGATATGTAGGACTACTGGGCCTTGATGGCAGGATGAGAAGCCTATGCCCAGAGTCGAGCACATAAAAAAAATTAAAAAAAAACTAACTTTCAGCGAACGTTTTGACTCGCCGTTCTATTGATATCAGCCGCTTTAAATGTTCTTGCCAAACGTTCCATCCCTGAAACGTTGCTGAGGAAATCCAGCCTTACTTGCCACAGATGCCTCACAGTCCACCATTCCATTCCAGGCATTCCAAACGTTCCAGTAAAACGTTTTCTTTTCTAAACCCTTCCCCTGTTTTTCTGTCGTTTAGGGGATAGCACCGTTTATTTCATTTTTTTGTTTTTGTTTTTTGTTTTTCAGTGTCTGTGAACATACTGGCAAAACATGATAAAGCGTTTTAGAATAAGTTTACCATTCCATTTCCTTCTTATTGTCTTGCATAAAATCTTCCTGCCATTAAACGTTTCCCCAGTCATCCCTTCAAACGTTCCTGCAAAACGTTCGTCCATTAAAAGTTTCTTCAGTCTTCCCTAAAAGCATTCCCACAGATGCTTTCCTGCTCCCTTAATCGTTGTCCTAGTGCTGACAACGTTTATCTGATAGTCTCCCCAACGTTTCTTAATACAAATCCCTTCAAACGTTCCAGCAGAAATACTGTAGTCTTCTCAAACGTTCCTCAGCCCACCATCCCATCACACTCCCTTTAAACGTTCCCACAAAAACCATATTCTGTAAACGTTTTCCGCGCTGCCAGCGTTTACCAGACAGCAGCCTCTCCCTCTGCCAACACACCTTTACTATACAATCCTCGGAGGCTTTGGGTTTGGGATCATAAACTGAGGGAGCTTCGAGTGTGTGTGTGTGTGTGTGTGTGTGTGTGTGTGTGTGTGTGTGCGAGGGGAGAGATTACATGCCTTTACCTCATTCCTGATCCCTTCAAACGTTTCCACAGGCAGTCTTCCAACCCTAAACGTTTTTCAGTCCCACCAACATTTTCTTGAAAGCAGCTGCTGCATAAATTCAACCATCGCAGGGTGGAATTAAGTGCGATTAATTTTATTTTTTTCCCGACCAGAGTGGCAGTAGTGAAATATTGGCTCCCGAGGTTTGTTAATGATGTGGTAAAATCTCCTGATGTTAGCTAAAATAAAATACAACGTTGACAATTTGAAGCCAGAGGAGTAAATGTTTCCCCTGTCATGCAACGTTTCCTCTGTCATGCAACGTTTCCCCTGTCATTCAACGTTTCCCCTGTCATGCAACGTTTCCCCTGTCATACAAAGTTACCCCTGTCATGCAACGTTTCCCCTGTCATGCAACGTTTTCCCCAGTCATGCAACGATTCCCCTGTCATGCAACGTTTCCCCTGTCATTCAACGTTTCCCCTGTCATGCAACGTTTTCCCTGTCATACAACGTTTCCTCTGTCATGCAACGTTTCCCCTGTCATGCAACGTTTCCCCTGTCATGCAACATTTCCCCTGTCATGCAACGTTTCCCCTGCCATGCAACGTTTCCCAAGTCATGCAACGTTTCCTCTCGTACAACGTTTCCCTTGTCATTCAACGTTTCCCCTGTCATGCAACATTCTTCCTGTCATGCAACGTTTCCCTTGTCATGCAACGATTCCCCTGTCATGCAGCGTTTCCCCACTCATGCAACGTTTCTCCACTCATGCAACGTTTCCCCTGTCATGCAACGTTTCCCCACTCATGCAAAGTTTCCCCTGTCATGCAACGTTTCCCCACTCATGCAATGTTTATCTGACACCGTTTCTGGAGGGCTTTAGGCTTGGATCGTAAACTCCAGTATTTCAGAAGGGGTTGGTTGCGATGATGGTGGTGATATTGCGTTGTGTGTGTGTGTGTGTGTGTGTGTGTGTGTGTGTGTGTGTGTGTGTGAGGGGAATAAGAGAGAGGGAATTTGGTGTGACTGGGGAGGGGTTGGTGCAGTATTAGAATCTGCGTGCGTTTACGAGTGTGCGTGGGGGGAGGGATTTTATATGTATCTGTGTGAGAATGATACTGCGTTTTGCGTTTTTGCGTGTGTATGTTTTGTGTACGTTCGTGCATATTTACGTAATCCATGCGTAAGAGCGACAACGAAAATGATGATAATGACGAGAGAGGTTGATGATAATTGTGATGATGATGATGATGATAAGAAACGTTACGATGGCGAAGATGAAACACCAAAACGCTGACGAAAATAATGATAATAAAGACAGTGAAGACGACTACGAAGGACGACTATTATGACGACCTAATACCACTACCACCACACTACCACCACTACCACCACCACCACCACTCACATCTCCACTTCCACCCAAATTTTCAAGGTGCTCTTTGCTCTTAACCTCCTGGAGGCAAAATACTTTCCTGCATTCTCCCTGTTTTTTTCCCGTTTCCTTTCCCTTTTTTCTCCTCCACATTTCAAAAAGCGAAGGGACGGGGAGAGAGCATGCAAAGTGGCGATTGGAAGTTTGGATGGAGGGAGGGTGGCTCGGAGTGGTGGTGAGGGAGTGGAGAGGTGGATTAATGGAGGAGGAGAGGAGGTATGGGAGAATATAGGAAGGCGGATAACGAGAGAGAGAGAGAGAGAGAGAGAGAGAGAGAGAGAGAGAGAGAGAGAGCAGTACCCTTGTGTGTCGATATTACCTTTTCCCAGTGCAGTTATTGGGGCATGAGTGAGTGGAGGGCCGAGGAGTAATCTGCGGTGGTGCTGTGGGGTTGTGATAATGTGGTTGTGGTAATGTTGATGGTGATGGTGGTGGGGTTGGCATGTGTGGTGGTGGTAGTGGTGGTAGGTTGGTGGTAGGGGTTTGATCGTGTGGTGGTGTTGGGGTTGTGGTGATGTTTGCGTATGTGGTGCTGATGGTAATGGTGTGGTGATGGTAGGGGTTTGATCACGTGTGGTAGTTTGAGTTGCTGGTGAGGTTGTGAATGTGTGGGGTTTGTGGTGGCGTAGTGGGAGGAGAAATATTAGGTGTTGGTGGTAGTTGTGTAATGTGAGGAGAAATATTGGGCGGTGGTGGTGGAGAGCAGGTTGTGGTATTGTGATGGTGTTGGTGGTGTATGCTTCCGAGGTAGGCTGTGATGGTGGTAGTGTGGCGTTGTGGTGGTGGTGTATGGGATGTGTGATTTTGTGGTGAAGGTACGAAGGTAGTATTACAGTAGGTTATTGGTGTGGTGATTGTGGCGCCGTGGGGATGGGGTTGTGGTGATGTGATGGGTAGTGTGGTATTGTGAAGGTTTGTGGTGGTGTGGTAAGGGCGTGATGATGATTCTTTGGTATTATGGTAGTATTGTGATTCTGGTCTATTATTATGGTGGTGGTGTGGTGGGGATGTGGTGATGATGATTTGGTAGTGGTGAAGCTGTAGTGGTGATGAGATTATGGTATTTGTGTTGGTAGTGTGTTATTGTGGGGTAAGCTTCCGGGTAAGCCTGTGGTTATTGTATGGTGTGTTGATATGGTACCAGTATACAGTAGGTTGCATAGGTTGTAATAATGAATGTTGACGATGATGATGAAGATGAGGAGGAGGGTAGTGGTGGTGGTGAGGAGGTAGTGGTGGCGTTGTAGCTTTTATCTGTTCATCACTCTCTCTCTGTTCATCATCATCATTATCGTTATCAGTATCGACTTACTGACTGGAAGAGACGGGGACGCAGTACGTGATGTGCATTGAGAGGGATAGAACTGGGACAGACTTTTAAATGTAGGGTAAAGGATGGACTGGTGACGATAATGAAAGAGAAAATAAGGAGCATTTGGGAAGATTAATTGACGGGAAATGAATGGCGGTAATGAATAAAGGACCGGTAGAAATAAATGGTAAATAAATGGCAGTGATAATGGTAGATAGTAGGAGATAAATGTGTCTGGTAATTGAAGTTAAAAAATAGTGTGATTCAAGGAAGAAAAGAACAAAATTAACAAGGATACAGCGAATCTTTAGAAGTGGTAAAAGATATTTAGTGTGTAGGAGCACTGGTAGTTACGAGTAGGAGGGAAATGTTTAATATCAGCGGGAAATGCAGCAGCCGTTGGAAAAAAAGATCGGCTAGTTATTTGGAATTCTTGATACGCCTCATATATTTAGATAGATAGATAGATGTAGAAATAGATATGTAATTTACCTGTCTCTCTGTCAATCTATCTGTCTGTCTGTCTATCTATTTGTCATGTAAGGAGTGGCCTCAGCAAAAGTGTCTCCAGTCACTTCTCTTATTTCTCAGTAATGACTCCTCCCGCCACACCACTCCACCCTGCCTCATGTACTGTACTCTCTCTCTCTCTCTCTCTCTCTCTCTCTCTCTCTCTCTCACCCTGAAATCATTATGCATCTTGTGCCAGCTCATTAACCTGTTTTTATTTTCTCTGCACGCACGATTATGGAGTGGGAGAGAGAGAGAGAGAGAGAGAGAGAGAGAGGAGTTATGAGGAGAGGGGAAATGGGAGAGACAATAATGGGAAGAGGGAAGGGGAGAGAATTATAAGGAGAGGGAAGAAGATGGAGGAGGAGAGAGAATAATGGAAGGAGGAGGAATGAGGAGGGGAGAGAAGAATAAGGAGAGGAAAATAGGAGATAGAGAATTGTGGGTCGAGGGAGGATGGAGAAACTATGAGGAAAGGATGCGGAGAGAGAGAGAGAGAGAGAGAGAGAGAGAGAGAGAGAGAGAGAGAGAGAGAGAGAGAGGGAGAGAATTGGTTGTGACGTTGATTTTTAAAATATTGTCATGAAACACCGTAGGATTTGTCTTGACCTGCCCTATACACATCCAACAAATCTGTTAGAAACTGGATAAAAAAAAATTCGTTATATCATGGCCGTGAGAACAGTTCCGGCCTCGTGAGAATAGTCCCGGCCCCATGAGACTATAATATAGTCAGATTAGAGGACTGAATAGACTGTAGTCGCGGAGCAGGACTCTGAGGTTGTCATTATCGTACCCTGGCAACCTACCATTCGAGAGTGCGTCCGATTTCGTATCATATTATACACGAATCATATTATATGCACGAATATATTATACACGATTATTATTATACATGAACATATTATACACGAATCATATTGTTATGCACGAATATATTATACACGAATATTATTATACACGAACATATTATACACGATTCATATTGTGCACGAATATATTATACACGAATAATATGACACACGAATATAAGTATGCACGAATATATTATACACGAATAATATTACACACGAACATATTATACACGAATCTTATTATGCACGGATATATTATCCACGAATATTATTATTCACGAACATATTATACACGAATATTATTATACACAAATATTATTATACACGAACATATTGTACACGAATCATATTGTTGGTCACGAATATATTATACACGAATAATATTCCACACGAACATATTATACATGAATCACATGCGTCTGATATTATACGCGAAATCATGCACTTTTGAATCGTAGGTTGCCAGGGCACGATAACAACAACCTCAGAGTCGCGCGCCGCGGCTATAGTAACCAAGGAGACTCATTTTTAGAGCAGGAATAAAGCTGACTAAATTTCATAGAACCACAACATAATATTCAAGCTGTCAGTGGCCCACTTCCGTCAGATAAACACAAATTTACAGTAGAATTAGTGTTGTTTTTGTTAGCATTATAATGTTTAGTTTGCTTCATGTTTACGTCTGTCCGATAGCACGATAACTCTCTCTCTCTCTCTCTCTCTCTCTCTCTCTCTCTCTCTCTCTCATCTTTTGTCTGCCTGTCTCGAACCTTTGTGGGAACGACCTTGCTTCTCTTTACGTCTCAGGCTAACTCCTTCTTTCCTTCCCTTTTTTCCTTAATTCCTTCCTTTCTTCGACGTCTCTTTCTTTCCCTATTTCCCCTTCCTCACTTTTTCCCATCCAGTTCCCTTTTCCTCCTAATTCTTTTCACCATTTCCACTCCTTTTCCTTCCTTCTTCCTTTTCACATCCTTCCCTCTTCTCCCTCCCTGTTCTTTTCAGCATTTCCTCCCTTCCTCCCATTATCTCCTTCGCCCCCTCCTTTTCTCCCCTCCTTGCCAGTCCTCGTACCCTCTCCCCCCCTCCTCTCCTCCCCCTACGACTCCCCCCTTCCTCTCCTCCCCCTACCCTTCCCCATCCTCTCTGCACAAGGGCCAATTTAAATCCCAACTCCAGTACGAACTGACGTTCAAACTCAAGTGCCAACTCAGGTCCCAACACAGTTACCAAACGCAAGTACCAACTTAAATCTTATCACAAGTACCAACTCAAGTCATAACTCAAGCGTTAACTTAGTCCCAACTCAAGCGGAAACTTAAGTATCAGCTCAAGCGTCCCAACCCAAGCTCCAACCTAAGTCCCAACTCAAGTGCCAACGTAAATTACAACTCAAGTGTCAACTTAAGTCCCAACTAATGAATCAACTTAAGTGCCAACTCAAGTGACAACGTGCCAACTCAGGTACGAACATTAATCCCAACTCAAGTGAAACCTTAAGTGCCAACTCAAGTGCCAACTTGGGTCAAAACTCAAGCGCCAACGTAGGTCCCAACTCAAGTGCCAACCCATGTCTCAACTCAAGCGCCAACCTTAGTCCCAACTCAAGCACCAGCTTAATCACAACTCACGGGTCAGCATAGGTCCCAACTCAAGTGCCAACGTTAGCTCCAACTCAAGTGCCAACGTAAGTGTCAACGAAAGCTCCAACTAGTGCCAACGGAAATGCCAACTCAAGAGCTAACTTAAGTGCCAACTCAAGAGCTAACTTAAGTGCCAACTAAAGCGCCAACTTATGTTGCAACTCAAGCGCAAACATACATCCCAACTCAAGTGACAACATAAGTGCCAACTCAAGTGACAACACAAGTGCCAACTCAAGTGACAACATAAGTGCCAACTCAAGTGACAAAATAAGTGCCAACTCAAGTGACAAAATAAGTGCCAGCTCAAACGTCAACTCAGGTCCAAACTCATGCGCCAGCTTGGGTCTTAGCTTAAGTTACAACTTAAGTCCCAACTCAAGCTCCATCATGTTTCATCTCAAGCGGAAACTCAAGTCCCAATTCAAGCACCATCTTTAGTCCCAACGAAAGGGCGAGCTTACGTCCCAACTCAAGCATCAACTGAAGTTCCAATTCAAGCACCAGCTTAAGCCCCAACTCAAGCGCCACCTTAAGTCCAAACTTAAGTGCCAAATAAAGTGCTATCGTAAATGATAAGTGCAAATGTGAGTGCCAGTTCAAGTGCCAACTTAAGTGCCAACTCAAATGCAAACTTAAGAGAAAACTCAAATGCCAACTTAAATGCCAACTTAAGTGCAAACTCACGTGGTGACGTAAGTGCCAATTCAAATGTTAAGCTCCGACCAAAGTGCCAAATAAAGTCCCAAAATAAGTGCCAACTTAAATCCTAAGACAAGTGCCAACTTAAGTCCTAAAACAAGTGCCAACTTAAATCCAACACAAGCGCCAATTTAAATCCCAACTCAAGTACCAACTATAGCTCAAACTCAAGTGTCAACTCAAGTCCCAACACAGGTACTACTTGGGCCCAAACACAAGTACCAACTGAAGTCCTAACACAAGTACGAGCTCAAGTCCTAACTCAAGCGCTAGCTTAAGTCCCAACTCATGTGCCAACTAAGATCCCAACTCATGCGTCAACTTGTCCCAATCCAAACACCAACTTAAGTTCCAACTCAAGCACCAACTGAAGTCCCAACTCAAGCACCAACGAAGTCCCAACTCAAGTGCCAATGTAAGTCACAACTCAAGTGCCAACGTAAGTTACAACTCAAGCACCAACTTAAGTCCCAGTTCACAAGTCAACTCAAGTCCCAACTCAAGCGCCAACTTATGCTGCATCTCAAGCACCAACATTAATCCCAACTCAGGTGAAACCTTAAGTGCCAACTTGAGTCAAAACTCAAGCACCAACTCAGGTCCCAACTCAGGTACCAAACGCAAGTACCAACTTAAGTCTTAATACAAGTACCAACTCAAGTCATAACTCAAGCGGTAACTTAGTCTCGACTCAAGCAACAACTTAAGTATCAACTCAAGCGTCAAATGATATCCCAACTCAAGTGCCAACATAAGTTACAACTCAAGTGCCAACTTAAGTCCCAACTCATGAATTAACTTAAGTGCCAACTCAAATGACAACGTGCCAACTCAAGTACGAATATTAATCCCAACTCAAGTGCCAACCCATGTCTCAACTCAAGCGCTAACCTCAACTCAAGCATCAGCTTAATCACAACTCAAGGGTCAGCATAGGTCCCAACTCAAGTGCCAACGTAAGCTCCAACTCAAGTGCCAACATAAGTGCCAACGTAAGCGCCAACCCAAGTGCCGACGTAAGTTTCAACGTAAGATCCAATTCAAGTGCCAACGTAAGTGCCAACTCAAGAACTAACTTAAGTGCCAACTAAAGCGCCAACTTATGTTGTAATTTAAGCGCAAACGTAACTCCCAACTCAAGTGACAACATCAGTGCCAACTCAAGTGACAACACAAGTGCCAACTCAAGTGACAAAATAAGTGCCAACTCAAATGCCAACTCTGGTCCAAACTCAAGCGCCAACTTGGGTTCCAACTCAAGCGCCAACTTAATTCCCAACTCAAGCGGCAACCTAAGTCCCAACTCAAGCGCGAACTTAAGTCCCAACTCAAGCGCGAACTTAAGTCCCAACTCAAGCGCCAACTTAAGTTCCAACTCAAGCGCCAACTTAAGTTCCAACTCAAGCGCCAACTTAAGTTCCAACTCAAGCGCCAACTTAAGTCCCAACTCAAGCACCAAGTTAAGTCACAACTCAAGAGCCAACCTAATTCCCAATTCAAGCTCCATCTTAGGTCCCATCTGAAGCCTCAACTTAAGTTCCAACTCAAACACCAACTTAAATCCCAACTCAAGCGCCAACTTAAGTCCCAACTCAAGCGCCAACTTAAGTCCCAACTCAAGCACCAACTTATGTCCCAGCTCAAGTGCCAACCTATGACCGAACTCAAGCGCAAACTTAAAGACCCATCTCAAGTTCCAACTAAAGTCCCAACTCAAGTGACAACTTAGTTCCCAACTTGTCCCAATTTAAGTGCCAACTTAAGTGCCTCAAGTGGCACTCAGGTGGCACCTATGTGGAAGTGTTCTACTTAAGTGTCACTTAAGTTCAAATTTCACTTAAGTGCCACTTGAGTGGAACTTGATCTTAAGCAGCAGTTAAGTAGAACACACACACACACACACACACACACACACACACACACACACACACACACACACACACACACACACACATTCTCTCTCTCTCTCTCTCTCTCTCCCCTAACCAACAAAGATTCAAGGGTGAATTTGCATCTGTAATTACTTAAACTTTAAGAATTATTTTTTTTTATGCATGAAAGAAGGAACCAAAGGCCAGAAGCCCGCACGATTTCTCCCTCCCAGAAATTAAATACATTAATAAGAGGGCTGAATTCAGGATGTGTTCATTTGGAGATGCCTGGATGCACTGCGTTTGAAAGATTGGAGGTCATAGGCAGTAGGAAATACAGAGGAAGACAGTTCCAGAGTTGACCTGTTGCATACATGGAGGACTGGGAGTAAATCGTTTAGAAAAGAGATGAGAGCAGGGTTGGAGTAATTGTAATTGTAATTTAACTGAAATGTAATTATTTAGAAATATTGTAATTGTAATCATAATTGTAATTAAAAGTAAAATTGAAGTAATGAATTGTAATTGTAATTAATTGAAAAGTTAATTGTAATTAAATTGGTATTATGAAAGGGAAGGAGAGTGGTAGTGGTAAGTTTATCCCATACCCAGCTGTCATTATGGGATTAAGATGCCACAGGATTAACCCAGCTAAGCCGCGTTTTGACAGTTCTCCTGCCTTTGTCCTCAACACTCTCATGGCACCTGACCCACCTGAGTCGAGGCCACCGAGAAAAGTGGCCTGGGTTGAGCTGGGTTGTGATAATTTTGATGGTCGACACACAGCATTTAACACTGCATCTGCCTATGAGGAAATTGTCAATCGGTTCAGTATTCAAGGGAAAGTAAAGAAAGTTGTAGCTGATGATGCATCTTAATGGTGAAAGTATTTGACATTTCCTTCCCAAGTTTCTACATAGATCAGAAGCAAGAGGAGGCTGGAAATTCGTGTGACCCCAACATCGCTGATGAGGATATTTGCTTTGAAGATGTTCTGACTTTCCTTCCTCAAAGAATGGAAGGTTTTGCCCGGCCTTTAGTTCCTTGTTCCTTGCATTAAAAAAAATAAAAAAAAAATACTCAGCCACTTCCCTGTCTTCCTTCTCAACGCAGTCCACATCCAAACAGTTTCAGATCTGTAATAAGATAGTGACTCAAATATCTTTACTTCGTTATCTAAAAATTGTCTGAACTTCTCTATGGATCCTTGATTTATTATTTATTATTAGGTGTGAATATTGTTAGGTTTATGAAAGCGATGACTCATTGTGTGTGTGTGTGTGTGTGTGTGTGTGTGTGTGTGTGTGTGTGTGTGTGTGTGTGTGTGTGTGTTATTTTTAGCGCATTTAATCAGACAGATTCCCAACTATCAGCTCAGTTGATGGCCAAGTGTATAAGTTCCTGCCGTGCCACACACAAAAAGTATTTCTCCGATTTTATATAAACTTGTTAGAAATGTTCCTATATTCGTTTCGTGTTCCTCTCCTGTCTCTTTATTTTTAACTCGATCTCACTACGTCTGTATTATATCTAGCGATCTTAATGACATTCAAGTTAATTTTTCCATTCTTACCACGTAACTTATTGCCTTATCTTTCTCCTCGTCCGCTCCGGCTCTCATTTTCCCTATTTTCATTAATGCTGTCCCACTCCTGCTGTTGTTCAACTTGATCTTTCCCCTTCTTGCTTTTCATTTCGTCTTTCTATCTGTCTGTCTGTCTACCATATTCTCCATTACACCAACTTATTACGGTAACTTATTTCATTCTCATTTTTTCAGCTGTTCGTGGACCTCCAGCCTCTCCTCCCACCACATCTCGTGAGCAGTTGTCAGCATAGAGGTAGAGAGAGGTGGAGACGACCTCATGACATGACTGTGAAGCCGCTGATCTGTCATCCAGACGCCTTCAATATGGCGGATATCCAGGTGACAGCCTGACCTGACGTCCTTCCTAAGTTCCTACCTCCATGGATGTGAATGTTCGTATTATTTATTTATTTAATTAATTAATTATATATGCATAAATCGGTGTTCATGTTATTTATTTATTTATTTATTTATTTATTCATATATGCATAATTGAGTGTTCATATTATTTATTTATATATTCATAAATGAGTTCATATTATTCATTTATTAATTTGTTGGTAGTTTTTATGTTTATGTATTTTATTATTATGTATTGCAGATTTGTATCTATTTCAATTGCAGCCTCACGTTTTTATTTTGCATATTTATCATGTATTATATATTTCTGAATTCTTAGTTTTATAATTTCGTGTATTTTATATTATGAATTGCAGTTTTATATCGTGTATTGCCGTTATAGCTTCACGTTTTTATAATTATTTGTGTATATATTAAATCATGTCAGTCTTGTCTTGTGTATGTGAGAACCGAAGGTGAAATGGATGAAATGCCAATGAAAGTAAAGATTATGCGTCTTTGGAGCAATAGGGTTAATTTTTGCATATGTGTATCGTGTAGGTGTTGCGTGTTGTGTATTGTAGGTGTTGCGTGTTGTGTATGTGAGGACCGAGGGTGTAGTGGACTTAAATACCAGTCAGGGTAAGGATTATGTGTCTTTGGAGAAATGATTTGAACTCCCGAGGTGGCTGGAGATTTTTAGACGCTTTTATGCCAACAGGGACCTAGGCTGGTCACTTACCCTTAAGTTTCTGATTCTCTGTAGCCTGGTTTCCGTCTCCTTCTTCTTTGCTATCCTTATCTCATTCTAGTAGTTCAGTTACTCTTCTAGCAGCTGCCTAGCATGGGCCAACCGGCCTACTGCAGTTATCCTCTCTTCTTATGTTCTTATGTTCTCTTTGCCTTATTCGAGATTATGTTACCTACTGTATATCATCATTTTCGTCGGAAGAGAGTTGAGTTGGTCTGTTTGTCTATATCTGTCTATGAGCTTTGTGTATTTATCAGTCTGTCTGCTTTGTGAATTTGTCTTTATCTTTATCTGTCTATATCTGTCTATCGATCTTTCTATGTCTCTATGTCTGTTTGTATGTCTGTTGATAAAATAATAATAATAATAATAATAATAATAATAAGAATAATATGCATATATGTACTCGTGCGAATGTATGTATGTATGTATGTATGTATGTGTGTACGTATGTATGTTTGTGTCCGTCCCTACTGCACAATATATCAGTATGGCTATCTGTCGTGAACCAATGACCTGCCTGTGAATCTATCTCCATCGATATTTATCTATCCATCTATTACCTAACATTGCATCCCTTGGTTGTGTGATGTGTGGTGGTATGCAGTATGGTGTGTGGTGTGGTGTGGCAGTGGGAGGTATGGTAGTGAGATGTTTATGATGCATAGTGTGGTGTGGTGTGGTTGTATGAGGTGTGGTAACTAGTAATGTGGTGTGGTGTGGCAGTGGGAGGTGTGGTAGTGTGAGATGTGGTAGCGTGAGGCGTGTTAGGGCGAGGTTTGGTAGTGTGCAGTGTGGTGTGGTGTGGCAGTTTGTAGTGTGGTTTGGTGTGGCAGTGTATGGTGTGGTTTGGTGTGACAGTGTGGTGTGGTGTGGCAGTGTGAGGTGTGGTAGAGTGTAGTGTGGTGTGATGTGGCAGTGTGTGGTGTGGTGTGTTGTGGTTGTGTGTAGTATAGTGTGGTATGGTTGTGTGTGGTGTGGTAACCTGTAGTGTGGTGTGGTTGTGTGTGGTGTGGTAACCATGGTGTGGTTGTGTGTGGTGTGGTAACCATGGTGTGGTTGTGTGTGGTGTGGTAACCTGTAGTGTGGTGTGGTTGTGTGTGGTGTGGTAACCTGTAGTGTGGTGTGGTCTGGTGTGGTGTGGCAGTGTAAGTGGTGTGGCGGCGAATTGTGTGGTATGATGTGGTTGTGTGAGGGATGGTGGTGTGTGGGGGTGGTATGGTATGGCAGTGAGTGGTGTGGTATGGTGTGGTTGTATGTGGTGTGTAAGTGTAATGGTTTACCAATGTTAGGTATGTCTGTATGTAGTGTGGCAGTGAATGATCATTTATGTTGCTTTTGGCTCCAAATGCTCGCGGACTTCATATGACAAAAATTTCGTAAAATGAGCACAGGTAGACTGAGGTGGAGGAGGGAGAGAACAAAGGGAGATGAGGGGTGGTGGGGAAAGAGAGGGAGGGGAGAAGGAAGGAGGGAGAGAGTGGAGAGGAGGGGAGGGGAAGAGGACTGGAATAAAAGAGGCTGGAGGGATTAAAATAAATAACGAAGCAGACACAGGGTTGAACAGAAAGAAAGAAAGCGAAAGTGTGTGTGTGTGTGTGTGTGTGTGTGTGTGTGTGTGTGTGTGTGTGTGTGTGTGTGAGAGAGAGAGAGAGAGAGAGAGAGAGAGAGAGAGAGGTGGTATTATAGCTGTAATCAGTCTGAAGACTGCATTGCACACAGGTCACCTGCGCCAACAACACAACGTACACTCCTTGAGTGCTCTGGCAAAGCCCTGTCTCGGCCGTGGCCTTCCTTAGAGACTTTGGGCTGTTGGGCCAGACTGCCTAGGGAACAGCAACTACTACTACTGTAATCAGCCTTATGGAGGGTTACGTAAGAGTAATAATGGGTTTATGTCCGGGTCATGGTGATGAATAGTACCCCTGATTTCAATCCTGGTTAGGCATAATCTCTCTCTCTCTCTCTCTCTCTCTCTCTCCTGCTACCTTCAGACGATTTTTAAGGCTGAGATGGATATCATAATTATAATGAAGAGGCTGGAAACAGTCTCCATTATCCTTGTAACTACTAAAGGTCTTACAGTAGATTATTATTATTATTATTATTATTATTATTATTATTATTATTATTATTATTATTAAATAGCAGTAAAGTATCCTATATTACTTCTGTGCGGGTGTTGTTTTTTTTGTTGTTGTTAGGCAGCCTCGGTGTCTCTGGCCGAGTAGACCTATTAACCTCAGGCAAGCAATCGCCTTTGCAGGACCGTGCCATGCAGGAAACCGATGTTCCTTTGCGATAGACAGTGCATCGCCACAGTAAGGCAGGGGGAATTGTGTGGAGATTCGGTTCCCTGATAGACGCAGTATTTGCCTCTCCATCCAGTTAAGAGGAGCACCGTAGTGGGCTCCACATCACCGTGATATTTGGTTAGGTTACTGCTCAGCGTTGGAAGTGGTATCTTGGGCTACAGGAAACCATTAGGCTTGGCATAATGTCTACAGCCACCAGAAATGGAAAGAAGAGCAACATAAAGTGACATGAAAGATGTGGGAAATGGGAAGAGAGTAGGGCGGACAGAAAAATAATAACACGTGAAGGAAGAAATAGGCAGTACTACATTGAGTGAATGGTGGTCGCCTTCACCTACCAATCCCCTATGGTTATAGGTTTCATAGGCTTACCTACGGTGTCAAGATCGATATTAACGACAGTTCCGTAGTTACTGCCTGGGCTACACCTGCTTTCAGTTATCAGCTAGCCCGGGAAGAATCTGATTATCCTGTAATAACTTTTAGAAACATCTCACTCTGTATTAAAATTAGAGTACTTTTAGGATTTCAATTGTCCGCCACACCCCGCAAAGTAACTGTGAAATTGTAAAATCTCTGTAATAATAAAGAATGTTGGCGAGGCGTCAATTATTTTTAAAGTACATTAACAATACGGGCATTTTATGTAAACGGCAAAGAAATTATACTAAGATTTTTGGAACATGGTATGTATTTTTCATTAATTTCTATAATTGGCAAGATGGATCATGAACCAGCCACGCCTTGTCTCTGATAAAGTCGCCAGTTAACCCTAATTGTTGCATTGTAAGGTCAGTATTTTACATTAGTGAAAAAAAAAAATCCTGTCATCTCTAGATTATTTTACGTTATGCAGAATTCTTAACCAACACTTAGACTTTATGACTCGGCCAATATACCCTTTTTATTCTAACTTGGTCTATAATCACCATCTCTGTCTTGAATGTTGAGATTTAAAATGAGAACGATAGATGATGCAAGCCACGAAGGAGAGCTATGGAAAGGAGGTAGAGCCATGGGATTGCCTTATTCCACCACTGAGCTATGTGAAATAAACTGCAAAAGGACAAAGCTCTGGGCCAAGTAAAAGTGAAAGCACTATAGGCCACCAGGAAAGCTATGAAGACGCCAGATAGTGTTGATAAAGTTGTAAGGGTAATCATTCATCATTTTCAAAACTGTTTTTAAATAAATTACTCATTCTGTTCTCCAGCATTTGTTTTCTGTGATGGCTTAAAATTTTCCGCCTGCATTCTCTGTTAAGGAAGGTTAATTAATCAGTCTAAATGCACGTTATTAATGAGCTTACTTACACAAGATGGGTTAGAAGGGTTAAAAAGCAAGGTCAGCCTGTGATAATGCTTACTGCTGGGTGGAGAGAGAGAGAGAGAGAGAGAGAGAGAGTGACAGACGAACAGACAGACATAAAAACAAACAGAAAAAAGATAGTGAAAAAGAAGAGGAAAAGAACAGAGAAACCAGAGCCATTCCGGAAAAAATAAAAATAAATTGATGGAGAGAAGGAGGGGGGAAGAGGAACAAAGAATAAAGGCAGGGCGTGGTGTTAGGGGTGATAACAGCAGAATTATAACCCGATATATCCTTTAATAAACATTGTATACTCCTCACACCTCCCTTCGTGGTAGAGAGAGAGAGAGAGAGAGAGAGACTTCGACAAGATTACTGGATGTGGAGGACGTAATCTAAAAGAAGTGGAATTGTCTTGTCCATGGCTTTTGTGTGTGTGTGTGAGAGAGAGAGAGAGAGAGAGAGAGAGAGAGAGAGAGAGAGAGAGAGAGAGAGAGAGAGAGAGAGAGAGAGAGAGAGAGAGAGAGAGAGAGAGAGAGAGAGAGAGAGAGAGAGAGAGAGAGAGAGAATAATGGTGATGATGATGTATGTTGTGAGTTATTACATATTTGTCATCAACAGTAATTACCCGCCACTTCGCCCTGTAAATAATTTCTCTATTTTTATTTACTCTTCCTCATTATCACCTCCATCTCATAATTACCACCCTTCCTTTGTCATCACTTTGTCCTCCATTTATTTTGTTTTTTTTTATCTCTTTCTTTCTTTTCCCCTCCTCTCCAGCCTTTTCCACTCACTTCTCCATATCACTCCCCCTCCCCTTCATCTCATAATCCCTTTCTTCCCTTCCCTTGACTTCCCTTACCTCTCCTCCTCCTTTCGTTTCCTTTTCCCTCCTTTCTTCTCCCATACCTCTCATAACAGTCTTCTCGTCTTTCACTTCTCTCTCCGCTCACCGTCTTTATTCTCTACATCTGACATACATACACTATATATATATATATATATATATATATATATATATATATATATTTATGTGTGTGTGTGTGTGTGTGTGTGTGTGTGTGTGTGTGTGTGTGTGTGTGTGTGTGTGTGTGTGTGTAAAATATCCTTTTGTGCATGTCACTCCACCTTGATATCTTAGCATGCTGATATTTCTCGTTTTGTGTATGGAGACTTGAAAGGTGTCCAGGGAAAAGTGTACCAAACTTCGGGAGGTTAACCGTTACGATCCTACGGTTGCTAATGATTTTACAAGTAAATTATGAACATAAGAACATAAGAAGAGAGGATAACTGCAGTAGGCCTGTTGGCCCATGCTAGGCAGCTCCTAGAAGATTAACTGAACTACTAGAATGAGATAAGGATAGCAAAGAAGAAGGTGATGAGGAGAGGGTGTAAGAGGGTGTGGGGTGAGGAGGAGAGGGTGTAAGAAGGGTGTGTGGGTGAGAGGGAGAGGGTGTACGAGTGAGGGGATGTGGGGTGAGGAAGAAAGGGTGTAAGGGGGGTTGTGAGGTGAGAAGTGTAAAGGGGGGAAAAAATAGGGTGTTAGAGGAGTGTGGGGTGAGGAGACGAGGGTGAGATACACCTTTCATCAAGAGGTCATCAGCAATTATACCTGTGCAGCAGTTAAGAATTAGACCCATGTTGATACAGCATCTATACATAAAATTAACCCAAGAAAAGCCTCCTGATATCTGGCACTTATTCCAGGACACCGTAATACAATTTTCTTTCCTTGCCTCCTCCACTCCTCTCTCCTTCCCTCTCCGCCTTTCAGAGGACATCGTGGAAGGCATATTATTACAGACATCACTAGTCCTTTTTCTGCTGTCATAATTTCTTTGACATATATTTTTTTGTTCATGCTTCTTTTCACTTTAACCGCGTCTTCATTCTCTCTTTATATCTAAGACTTCCACTTTTTTTTTTTCTCATAGTCTTTTATCTGGCAACAATTTTTCTTCCTTTCCTTCATTCCTCCTCCTCCTCCTCTCTCTCTCTCTCTCTCTCTCTCTCTCTCTCTCTCTCCATATTCCTTCCATTATCCTTATACTTTATGTCCACCGATTTCCTCATTTCCACTTCCCTAATTCTTGCTCTTCTCTCTTTTCTTTTTCATTGTTCCTCTCTCTCTCTCTCTCTCTCTCTCTCTCTCTCTCTCTCTCAACTCCTTCAGCCCGAGAACGTTTTTATTTTTCCTTATTCTCCTTCTATAATGTCTGTTTTCATCTAAGGGAACTGGGTCATGAAATTTGATAAGCCCTAGGTATGCTGTAGAATTGAATCTCCTTGGTTACTAGTCAAATCTGCATTTCAATCTAACTACACCTGGCCATCAACTGGGCTGAAAGGGGCTAGGGTGTAATGTAGGAATGAATCTCCTTGGGCCAAGTGAAAGTGAAAGAATATATCTCCCGCAGTTTATATATAATGTTTTTGTACGAACATTTATATCAACAGTTACCTTTTTTTCCTTCATAATATGTAAGAACGACGTCGAACCAAGTTTTTGAAAAGATCCAGGAATGTAAGAGTTCTCTGTGGTAAGAAATTAAGGAGAAAAGTGTCGTGGGTGTTGGCGGAGCATTGCGGTGAGATGTGCAGACTGCACACACACACACACACACACACACACACACACACACACACACACAATACTCTCTAATGGAACTTGCTGGTGGGAAAATGTGTGTATGTAACTGGTGGTGTGAGAGGTTGCCATGGTAACACACAGGCACCTCCCACTAGTCAACCAAAGACTTCCTTAGCGATATATTTTTGGACAAGGCTGATTAACATCCTTTTGTACGTTTTTTATGCAGATTA
>NC_136958.1:44928804-44968804 GCF_032717465.1 Coenobita brevimanus | reverse complement strand
TCGTTC
Source organism: Coenobita brevimanus (assembly GCF_032717465.1). NCBI lineage: Eukaryota > Metazoa > Arthropoda > Malacostraca > Decapoda > Coenobitidae > Coenobita > Coenobita brevimanus. Next base: position 44,968,798 of record NC_136958.1, on the reverse strand, counting down.
GTGTCGTATCTTTTTTAAAGGATCTAACATGCTTGCATGCGTCGTCGGCCTTGGTCACATAATGGCTGCTCTCCACACTGTACAATCTTTTGCAGCCTCCCTATTCACTCCCTTATCCCTGAAGTCACACACTATGACCTCGTCGCAGGCCTTTTCCGGTCTGCCTCTTGCAACCCTACTGTACCTCCGACGTTCACACCTCTCTCTTCCCACCCAAATGTCATCCTCCATCCTCTCCACATGTCCAGACCATCTCAATCTATCCCTCCTCATCACAACAATACACTTTTGTCTCATCCTTCCTCTTAACTCGTGAATAGTAAAACTAGCCTCCCCCCCCACACACACACACACTCCCAGGCCTCGCATTCGAGGAGGCACTTCACATTCATCTAATCATTGTCATTTCTGTGTGAAATGTGTTGACCACGTAAACCTTGGTTAGGTAAAGATTCGTTTATTCCCCCGAACCAGAGTGACATCATTCTTATTTTATTCTTATTGTTATCAAGCCATTTTATTCAGCTTACGAGCAGCCTCTGGTACTAAATATTTTATTAGTACTGTATCTGACTCCTTCAGTTTGAAAAGTGTACCCTAAGCTGAATAAAATCATCAGGCTGTTGCAAGAATAAAATGAACGACGTTTCCTGGCTGAATGGGTTAACACTAACATGATCATTTGCCCCGACATTATCCGATTTATTCACCTTCTCGATAACTGACTGAAATTTTGGTAGTCATGGTCGGTGACAGTATGGGGCTTTGACCATAATGGCTTTCAGGTTGGCTCTCATGACTACCGTTCACATATTTGCATAAAGATTGTGGTTTACACCCTTCCTTGATCAGGGCATGCGTTCTGACGTCGTGCGTTGTGTGAACTACGGGGGGAGGGGGGGTGAAGATTGGCAGTACCCCCACCCCGCAAGAAATTACTTAAAAGAAATAATGCGTGTACTCTATTGGATGACGTGGATGTGGACGTATTATAACTACATATTTACACGGCACAGCAATTCCACTATGACACGAGCTGTTGACAATGCTGGTGCTCTTGGGTCTAAAGAAGCTATTTTTTCGGTGACAATCCCTACTAAGAAATGAGTTCATTATTCACACACCCGTCCGGCAAGGGAGATACAATAATCCTGGTTAATATCTGTTTATTTCGAAGGTGCCCTGAGGTTTATGAAAACTCCCAAACGCTCCTTGCTAATTAAACAGCCGATGGAAAATATGTTAAATACCATTGTTAAATTTGCCAACATTTACAAACAACCACACTGATATATTTCCAGAGGACGATTTTTGTGATTTGGCGTCGTAGCAGTGGCTAATTGTACACACCATCTCTAAACTGTCACCTTCTCTATGCCCGCTACTCCAGTCCCCCTTCCCTACCCCCTCACCTCTTCCCTCAACCCCCCTTCCCTCTTCCCTCAACCCCCCTTCCCTCTTCCCTACCCCCTCACCACTTCCCTACCCCCTCACTCCTTCCCTACCCCCTCACTCCTTCCCTACCCCCTCACCTTTTCCCTACCCCTTCACCTCTTCCCTACCCCCTCACCTCTTCCCTACCCCCTTACCTCTTCCTTCTACCCCCCCTCCCATCTCCCTGCTACCAGTCAAACCTCCCCTACCCTCACACCTCTGCTCTCCACCTCTCAGGTTGAATTTTTCCATTGACACGAAGAAAGAAGAGGGTTTTCGCACAACCAAGCAGGCAGAGGATATTTACACGGCCAGGCAAGCAAAGGATATTCACACCGACACGACAGACGACAGGAGTGGGAAATAATAGCTTTCTCCCCAAGTAAAAGGTATTTGAACCATTTTTAAACTTTTTGAAATTTGAAATATTTTTTTCTGATCTTTTCTCACATCGTACACTTAGTCGTGCATTTTGTTTATTGTTAAAAGAGTGATTTTCACACACACACACAGACACACACACACACACACACACACACACACACACACACACACACACACACACGAAACACGCACACGCACAAAAATCTCTCTCTCTCTCTCTCTCTCTCTCTCTCTCTGACAAATTTTGCACGAGAGCACTGATAGCTGTGTGGTGGTTGTGACGGTGGTGATGTCAGCGGTGTTGGTGGTGGTGGTGTGTGGTTGTGGTAGTACGTGGTTGTGGTAGTGGTGATAATGTTATGTTGGTGGTTGTATTACGATGGAGTGTGGTTGTGATGGAGTGTGGTTGTGGTGGTGGTGGTGGTAGTGTGGGTGTGGTGATGGTACAGTATGGCTGTGAAGAACTTAAAGGAAGGATGTGTGGAATGGGAAGGAATTGGGTGACAAATTGGAGTTAGAAGACATTGACGTAAGTTTGCAATATAATGTTGGCGTTATGTAAAATAAATCTCTCAGGGAAATGCGCTACGAAGCCTCCTATGCCACCCAGAATACGGGACATAGGCTCAGCAGTAGCATATAGTGCGTACTTTGGCCTAATTGATATTTGCTCCACAGAAAACGATGGAAACGCAGGAGGACGAGATGTCAACCCCGGCCTGCGCTGCTGGCAGGTGGGGCTATGTCGCCATCACACAGCTCGTCCCTGGGACCCCTCGAGGCATTCCCCAGGGGCGGCCACTCTGCCTCACCACCTTCCCCATACACGTGTGGCCTTCCCACCCACGCCTGCCTCCCTGGTGCAACCTGGACCTGGCAGGGCTGTTTCACGTGGCCAACACCTCCATCCGTTGATTCTCTCCCTCCCCTTGTCCTCTGCTCTGCTGTCCTTTCTTCCTGCCCCTCGGACCCTCGCGCCAGATAATTTGGTCTTTTTGGACACAGAGGAGACCATGCATTGTGGTTTCCACCACAGTTACAGCACCGACGTTCGACACGTGTCCCCATCTTGATTTTTTCTCCACATTCGCTGGACTCGTGCTTCCTAGCGCAGAATCTGCAGCGTGTGTCCTCTTGGCAGCGCCAGGCCCTGTGTCCCCACCTGCTGCAGCGAAGGCAAAATGCTGGTTCCTCAATGTAGGGCCGTAAGCTTCTGTATCCAGCACCCGGAATAAAAACTTGCCTTGGGATGTCCCCTTTCATTAGGGCAATCACTTGGTTCTTCTCCTGTCCCTTGTTTATGTGTCGCTTGGCCCAGATAAACCTAGGGTCGTTCAGGAGGAATTCTGGGTCTAGAAAATAAGAACATAAGAAGAGAGGATACCTGCAGTAGGCCGGTTGGCCCATGCTAGGCAGCTCCTAGAAGAGTAACTGACCTACTAGAATGAGATAAGGATAGCAAAGAAGAAGGCCATAGGTCAGGCGCAGGAAGCACGTGGGGATATCCGTCAGGTGTCTGTGAGGGGGGAGGTGGTAGATAGGAATGTAGTCCAGGTGACGGAAATTAACTCAGCTCCAGTACCAAACAGACGTTCGACCAGTGAGAAGTATAACGAGTTAATAAATATAATATACGGAGGCCAAGATAGATATATTCCTTCAAAACCGTTTAGAACTAACAATTCAGAACCAAGATGGTTAAACAACAGATTAAAATCTCTCATAGGCCAAAGGAAAGGAATATATAGAAAAATAAAACGTGGAGAGGAACACTTACGTAACCGGTACACAATTTTAAATAGAGAAGTAAAGAGGGAGATAAGAAAAGCAAAGAGAAGTTATGAAATTAAGGTTGCCAGTGAATCAAAAGTAAACCCCAAGGGTTTTTATCAGTTGTACCGAACGAAAAATAAAGATAGGATAGGACCACTCAGAACAGAATCAGGTGACATTACCAGTGAAGATAAAGAAATGTGCTCCATCCTAAATAATTATTTCATATCAGTATTCACCAAGGAAAATCTAAGCCTGGTCCCTCAAGCAGCAAATATTTACCATGAGAATACGGAAAATATTCTTAGTAAAATAACCATTAGTAAGGAGGACGTATTGAAAGAAATTAACAAGTTAAAACCTCAAAAATCGCCAGGTCCGGACGATATATATGCAAAAATTATAAAAGAAACCAAAGAAGAATTATGTCAGCCACTTTTAACGTTATTTAATGACTCTTTAAGTTCAGGAGAAGTTCCAGAGGCGTGGAAAACCGCAAACGTAGAGCCCATCTTTAAAAAGGGTGATAAATCAGCTGCGTCGAATTATCGTCCGATAAGTCTAACGTCAATAGTAGGAAAAATGTTAGAGTCAATTTTGGCAAATAGGATTAGAGAACACTTAGAAAGATTTAATCTTATAAACGAAAGTCAGCACGGATTCAGGCAAGGACGATCCTGCCTCACAAATTTGTTGTCATTCTACTCGGAGGTCTATGAGGCAGTAGATAGCGATAAAGCTTACGATGTTATTTATCTGGACTTTAGTAAAGCTTTTGATAGGGTCCCACACGAAAGGTTAGTTAGAAAGGTTCGAGCACACGGTATAGACGGCGATATCTTAAAATGGATAGAATCCTGGCTGAAAGGACGAAAGCAGAGAGTATTAATAAATGGAACTAAGTCGGACTGGGGATTAGTAACTAGCGGTGTACCACAGGGTTCAGTACTCGGTCCCTTATTATTTATCATATATATAAATGATCTAGACTTAGGAGTCAATAGCAGAATCAGCAAATTTGCCGACGATACAAAAATAGGGCGTATCATTAACTCGACTGACGATTGCCATTACTTACAAAAAGACCTCGATACATTGTCCAAATGGTCTAAAACTTGGCAAATGGAATTTAACGTTGAAAAATGTAAAGTACTTAACGTAGGCAAGACCATTGGAGATACTAAATACAGCTTAGATAACAAAGAAATTAGCAAATCTGAATGCGAGAGAGATCTAGGAGTTATGATTAGTAACGACCTTAAACCAAGGCAACAGTGTATTAATGCGAGAAATAAAGCAAATAGGGTCCTAGGATTTATTTCGAGAAGCGTGAGCAATAGATCATCTAAAGTAATACTGAAACTTTATCTAGCATTAGTAAGGCCACATTTAGACTACGCAGTACAATTTTGGTGTCCTTACTATAGAATGGATATTAATTCGTTAGAAAATGTACAGAGAAGAATGACTAAAATGATACATGACGTCCGGAACCTGTCATATGAAGACAGACTGAAAAGACTAAGTCTGCATTCGCTAGAGAGGCGTAGAGTAAGGGGAGACTTAATTGAGGTTTTTAAGTGGATGAATGGTATAAATAAGGGAGATATTAGCAAGGTACTTAAAGTAAGCATACAGGATAGAACTAGAAATAATGGTTTCAAACTAGAAAAATTCCGTTTCAGAAAGGAAATCGGTAGAAATTGGTTTGGTAATAGAGTAGTAGACGAATGGAATAAGCTACCTAGTAAAGTAGTTGCTGCCTCTTCCATTGAGAGTTTCAAGCATAGGCTAGATAAGCATATGACAAATAAGGGGTGGATATAGAATAAACAAAATATTATAACCAATACTAATTCAAAAATAAATTTTCTTTTCAGGTTACACTATGATAGTCTCTATTCTCCTTTCACACTTTCCTGTAAAATGTCCACGCCAGTTTTTCTATACGGCGTGGTGTTCTTTCTGACTTTTTCCTGCCGGCTTCGGCTGGAGGGTTTGGAGGGCGAGGGAGAGCCTTCTTCTTTGCTATCCTTATCTCATTCTAGTAGTTCAGTTACTCTTCTAGGAGCTGCCTAGCATGGGCCAACCGGCCTACTGCAGTTATCCTCTCTTCTTATGTTCTTAGGCTCTCCCCCGCCCTCCAAACCCTCCAGCCGAAGCCGGCAGGAAAAAGTCAGAAAGAACACCACGCCGTATAGAAAAACTGGCGTGGACATTTTACAGGAAAGTGTGAAAGGAGAATAGAGACTATCACTGTGTAACCTGAAAAGGAAAAATTATGAATTAGTATTGGTTATAAGATTTTCTTTTTTCTATATCCACCCCTTATTAGTCATATGCTTATCTAGCCTATGCTTGAAACTCTCAATGGAAGAGGCAGCAACTACTTTACTAGGTAGCTTATTCCATTCGTCAACTACTCTATTACCAAACCAATTTCTACCTATTTCCTTACTGAAACGGAATTTTTCTAGTTTGAAACCATTATTTCTAGTTCTATCCTGTATGCTCACTTTAAGTACCTTGCTGATATCTCCCTTATTTATACCCTTCATCTACTTAAACACCTCAATTAAATCTCCCCTTACTCTACGCCTCTCTAGCGAATGCAGACTTAGTCTTTTCAGTCTGTCTTCATATAACAGGTTCCGGACGTCATGTATCATTTTTGTCATTCTTCTCTGTACATTTTCTAACGAATTAATATCCATTCTATAGTAAGGAAACCAAAATTGTTAGTCTAAATGCTAGATAAAGTTTCATTATTACTTTAGATGATCTATTGCTCACGCAATAGTATTATGGGATATCTAAACACGATAACCTTGGTGCATCTCTCCCTCTCCTCCGGAACCTGCAGTGTCTATCTATCTATCTATCTATTGCCAGACGCCTCAATCAAGTTTGGGGTGGCCACAAACAAATCGCCTCCAAGTCGCCCTGTCCCCCGCCATTTCACTGCCCTGCTCACAACTCACACCCCCCTCTCTCATATACCTCTCCACCCCATCCCTCCATCTCATCCTCGGCCTCCCCCTCCCTCTTCCCCCCTCCACCTCACTCACATACACTCTCTTCGTCAGTCTTTCACCCTCCATCCTCTCCACATGGCCAAACCACCTCAGTGTGTTCCTCATAACGCTTCCTATCATATCCACATCCACACCACAACGCTCCTTTATATCCTCATTCGTCAGCCTGTCTCTCCACGTGATTCCACAAGCCCCTCTTAAATAACTCATTTTCACTGTTCTCACTCTTGACTTGTGTCCTTCCAACAACGTCCAAGCTTCACTTGCATACGTTAGAGTTGGTATCACAATACTGTCATGTAGTAACTTTTTCACTTCCATGCTCACTTCCCTGTTTCTTATCACTGCTTTCAAAGAACCAGCAACCTTTCTTCCCTGCTGTACCCTTTCAAGCACTTCACCCTCCAAACCTCCATCCTTACTCATCACACTACCCAAGTACTTAAATGTACTCACATTTTCCAACTCCTCACTATCCAACCTCGCTGTACATTCACTGACTTCACCTCTCTCAAAGACCATCACTTTACTCTTCCCTACATTCACCTTTAGGTTCCGTTTCTTACACACTCTCCCAAACTCATCCACCAAGCCTTGCAGCAGTGTCACCCTCAAAACCAGTCGTGGTCAGCATCTCCACTGCCTCCTGACTTCCTACTGTGACGTAAGGTCTCTGCCTACCTTCCTTAAACAGGACCTCGAACCGTCGATATGCAAGTCCAAGCTTCACCGTCCAGAGTAGTTTTTGGTGATAATTTAGGTCAGTGTTGGTGGGGAAGAGAAGCCTCACTCTATTCCTTGGGGTGGCCTCGTCACGGTCCTGGCTAGGCATTGCTCCTGACCCACGTGGTGTAGTCGGCTGCACTCCAGCTGCCTTCCCCGTATCACATGGTATAGTAACACCTCCATCTACCCCACACGACTTATTCTTTACCTTTTTGTTGTCTCTGTCCTCTTCTTCATCACTCGCTTCCCTCTCGCTGCCGCGTATCATCCTCTTTCTCTTCTCTCTTGTACTGATGACCTCCGTAAACCCGGTATCCATATCTATTTCTTCCTCGTTGTCACCCAAGGGGGCCTCCCTTCCCTCGTTCATGGCCATGGCACTAGCCATTTCAGGGGACGTTGGTTTTGTAGCGCATTCGATCAGTTTCAACTCAGTTGTTAAATTACTGTGTGATGAAGCGCTCTGGGAAGCACGTCTGCCTGCCGCGGAGGTCAAGGACAGAATGAAGAGGGTGTATGTAGGTGAAGTGGAGGGAGGGAGAGGGAGGGGTAGACCGAGGATGAGGTGGAGGGATGGAGTTGAGAGGTATATGAGGGGGGGGTGAGTTGGGGGGAGGGTAGTCAAATGGTGGGTGACAGAGTGACTTGGAGGCGTTTTGTCTGCGGCCACCCTTTGCGGGATTAGGGTGTCGGGCTATAGATAGTGTTACATAGCCTATGATTTCATCATCCTTTGTGTAATTTTAACGCACAGTATGCTGCATGTTTGATCACGAGCGTGTTCTGCCTCAGTCCCCCCCTTCTACCGTTATAGTAGAGTAAGTCGTTCTCTCTGTTGCTTAGAGCGGGATTGTCATCTCTTTGTCCCCATGGCTTCATTTGCGCGTCCTTATTACAAGTTGTATCAAGCTCTCCTGGCCCCTATATAATGAGCTCAGTCTCTGCATCATTGCCACTTAGATCTGCTCCTCATTTTGTTCACATCTCTGTCCTCCCCTGTACAGATATTATTATTGTGAGTGCTCAAGAAGTCTCCAATCATCTAGCAGCTGTGTGTAATTTGAGTATAACTGTTGTTGCATTTTTTCTTGTACTGTATAGCATAAATTTAATTTGTAGGCCTAGTGAGGTTTTGATTAATGTTGGGTTGTGTCAGTTATTTTTGATAATAGTTTGTATCTGTAATTATTTATCTGGCATTCACTGAGTATTATCTGGTATCTCATTTTATCAGGGCTGACTTAGATAAATTTACTCTTGCTAATTTCGTGTTAATAGAGGCTATTGCAGTTAACCATATATTTAACCTGTTTTTGCCATTACATTATCCTTATGAGTTCTGAATGTTTTGTTGTTAGTTTGTGCATTAAACTTTAACTTGTAATTTTACCTAACTCTTTTGTTTTGAACCTGGAACTTTACGGGACAGTAGTGATTTTTAGTATTCTCACTTAAAGTGTACATTATCTTTCTCTGTTCCGTAACATAAATTTGGCGACCTCATATCAGGATATTCAGGATATTATCATAAGGATATTGTTTGATATTTTGTGACTGTGATATATTCATGATGGCTACTATTTCTACACTTGATGAAGCCAAAGATTTTTTGTCAAATGTGCAAACACTGTGATATAGAAAACAGAACAAAGAATGAACTTAAGATTGTTGCTCAACAATTGGGATTTGTTGTTCGCTCTCATCAGTCTAAAGATCAGATTGTTGCCATGATTAATGAAAGCTTGTTCAATGTAACTCCTCCAAATGAGCAAACGCAGATTGAATTAGCTAAGTTACAGCTAGCCCTGCAGGAGGCTCGTGCTAAGGAGGCTGAGTTTCACGCACAAGTTGAACTTGCTAGGATTCAGGCAGACCATGAGTATCGCATGAAACAATGTGGAACTGGATCATCAAGCTCTGATGATTTTGATGTGGCTAAAAATGTTAAACTTGTCCCTCCTTTTAATGAATCTGATTTAACAAAGTATTTTCAGTTGTTTGAGAGGGTAGCTACAGGTTTTAATTGGCCTAAGGAGTATTGGCCAGTACTCCTTCAAACTGTTCTCACCGGTAAAGCTCAAGTAACTTATGCATCTTTGCCTCAGGATCAATCTGATAATTATGATGTAGTTAAGAGCTTGATTCTTAAGGCCTATGAGCTTGTTCCTGAAGCCTATAGAGTAAAATTTAGGACAACTTACAAGCAAGATAAGCAATCCCATGTTGAGTATGCAAAAATCAAAGAAGATTTGTTGGAGCAGTGGTTAAATTCTAAGAATGTGGATTCTGATTTTGGTAAATTTAAGCAGATGATTTTGCTGGAGGATTTCAAAAGGTGTATTAGTAAAGATGTAAGCCTATATCTTGATGAGAAAAGAATAGATAATTTGTCTGATGCTGCAGTTTTAGCTGATGAGTATGTTCTCACTCACAAGAGATATTCTAGAGAAAAAGGGAAAGCTGAGAGTCAGTACGTTGCCTCTACTCAGAGTACAGGTAACAGGAAAGAGAATAAGGATGATGTTTCTCAGGAAGTAAATACCAGCTTCACCTCTAGATTTCAGAAAAGTAAATGTACTTATTGTAGTAAGCTTGGTCATACTACGGAGAGATGTTTCAGGAGACAGCGTGATGTGAACAAAAAGGAGTCTTTAAATATTCAGTCAATTGGTCTAGTGTCCACTCTTGAGAGTTCCCAGAATTCTTTAACTGAGTTAACTGAACCTGCTTTGAGGGGTAACTTAAATTCTCATGTTGGAGCTCCTCTTTTGAGCAGTAACATGGGTGACACTCTCAAGAGTTCATGTGCTAATTTCCTGTCTGATGGTTTTGTCAGTCCTCTGGACAGTAATGACAGGAAATCAGTTCAAATATATCGTGATACAGGTGCTTGCCAATCCCTTATGCTGACCAGTGTTCTAGGCTCTAATTTTAATTCCTCTGATGAAACTGTAATCTTACAAGGTGTAGGGAATAATTACTTCTCTGTTCCTCTGTGCAGAGTGAATTTAGAGTCTGGTTTTGTTAATGGTTCTGTTATGGTTGGGTTGGTTGAGACACTCCCAATGTCAGGTGTAACTTTCTTACTTGGAAATGATATTGGTGGAAGTCAAGTGTGTCCAGCTCCTCAGTTGTCTAGTGAGCCAGTGGCTGTGTCCCGGGATTGTGATGTCCCTGATGTGTTCCCTGCATGTGCTGTCACTAGGGCTAAGTCTAAAGTTACTGGTGATTTAGAGGATAATGATGATGATGATGTTATCCTAGTTGACACTTTTCTTGCTAATTTGGACCACTCACCAGATGAGGCAGTACCCCGTAGTGTTGATAATTTGTCTCGTCAAGAGTTGGTTGAGTTGCAGGTTGCTGACCCTGAGTTGAAAGGTCTAGCTAACTCTGCTTACAGTGAAGAAGAGTCAGCCGGTGCTTCTACTTGTTATTATGTAAAGTCAGGAGTACTTATGAGGAAGTGGAGACCCCCAACAGCATCAGCCGACTGTGAATGGGAGGTTGTACATCAAGTTGTCATCCCTCGTGTTTGTAGGCAGGATATCATTAGAGTGGCTCATGATTCCAGTTTGGCAGGACACCTTGGAGTGAGGAAGACTGTGGCACGCATTTTGAAACACTTCTACTGGCCAGGTATCTTCAGGGATGTTTCCTGGTATTGTAAGTCTTGTCACACCTGTCAAGTTGTGGGAAAGTGTAATCAGACCGAAAAGGTTGCACCTCTAGTTCCCATTCCTCCTTTTGAGGCGCCTTTCACCCGTGTGTTGGTGGATATTGTGGGCCCTCTTCCTAAGACTTCTTCAGGATTTTCTTATGTGTTGACCATGATTGATATGGCTACTCGTTATCCTGAAGCCATTCCACTTAGAAACATCTCAGCAAAGAACGTGGTTAAGGAAATGCTAGGGTTCTTCACAAAGTTTGGTCTGCCCAAGGAGGTACAGTCAGACCGGGGAAGTAATTTCATGTCAAACGTTTTCAAGCAGTCTCTGAAAGAGTTGGGCATCACCCAGATCACGTCTTCAGCTTACCATCCCCAGACCCAAGGAGCGTTGGAGAGATATCATCAAACACTCAAATCGATGCTCAAGAAATACTGTTTGGAACATCAGAAAGACTGGGATAAAGGTCTTCCATTCATTGTGTTTGCTGCAAGAGAATCTCCAAATGAATCACTGGGCTTCTCACCTTTTGAACTACTGTTTGGCCATGAAGTAAGAGGACCCCTTAAGCTACTCAAGGAATGCTGGCTGTCGGAGGAAGATGACGTCAACCTGCTGGAGTATGTGATGAATTTCAAAGAACGGCTGTCCACTGCTTTACAGCTGGCGAGAGAGAATTTAGGAGCTGCTCAGGAGAAGATGAAGACTTGGTATGATAAGAAGTCCAGGTTACGCCACTTTCAGCCAGGAGATCAGGTTTTGATTCTGCTACCAGTTCATGGGCAACCTCTTCAAGCCAAGTTTAGTGGTCCTTATTTCGTGGAGAAGAAACTCAGTGATGTCAACTATGTCATCGCCACACCAGATCGTAGAAAGAGCAAGCAACTATGTCACATCAACATGCTAAAGTTATATCACAGGCGGGACGAAAATAATCCAGTCTGCACTGTAGCTGTTCCACCCGAGTCTGCAAGTGAAGCTCTCCCATGCAGTATGAGCCTGAGTGATAGTTTGGGGAAGAATCCTGATATCATGAATGATCTCCAGACTAAGCTTTCTCATCTACCTCCGAAGGAAAGGCAGGAGTTTTCGGCATTACTGCAGGAGTACCCGCAAGTGTTCCGTGCCACTCCAGGAAGAACCACTGTGTTGATGCATGATGTCGATGTTGGAGACGCAAAGCCAATTAAATTGCCTCCTTACCGTGTGAACCCGGTGAAAGTTCCTCTCATCCAGAAGGAGCTTGGCTACCTGTTGGACCACAAGATGATTGAGCCCTGTCAGAGCGAGTGGAGTTCTCCTGTCACTCTGGTCCCTAAGCCAGGTGGGTCACAGAGGCTTTGCATCGACTACAGACGTGTTAATCAGATAACTAAAACAGACACTTACCCTCTCCCTCGTGTGGAAGATTGCATAGACAAGATCGGAAAGGCTAGGTACATAAGTAAGTTTGATTTGTTAAAGGGATACTGGCAAGTACCTATGACTGAACGTGCTAGGGAGATCTCATGTTTTGTAACACTAGGAAAGGCTTTTTGCATGTTCTGTAATGCCGTATGGTATGAAGAATGCACCAGCCACATTTCAGAAGCTCATGAATGTTGTAACAGAGGGTTTGGCAGGGTGTGTTGTTTATATTGATGATGTATTAATCTTCAGTGACAACTGGAAAGATCACCTATGCCATGTCAGTAAATTTCTTGACCGTTTAGTTCATGCTAATCTTGTAGCTAATTTATCAAAGTGTGAGTTTGGTCAAGCTAAAGTTCAGTACCTTGGGTATGTAATTGGTGATGGACATGTTGCACCACCAGGAGCTAAGGTTCAGGTTATAAGTGATCTTCCCAGACCTAAAAGTAGGAAAGAGCTACAAAGATTTTTGGGAATGGTAGGTTATTACAGGAGATTTGTTCTTAACTTTTCTATTCTTGTATCACCACTTACAGACCTACTGAAAAGGGAGTTAAATTTGTCTGGACCGATAACTGTGAATCCTCTTTCAACAAACTTAAAGCTATTCTATTAAGTCAGCCAGTGCTCGCTACTCCAAATTTTGCTAAGCCTTTTAAGATGGCTGTTGATGCAAGTGATACAGGAGCTGGGGCTGTTTTGCTGCAAGAGGATGATCAGGGTATTGAACATCCTGTATCTTATTACAGTAAGAAGTTCACTCCACCTCAAAAGAACTACTCAACTATTGAGAAAGAGCTTTTGGCCTTGATTTTGGGTTTACAGCATTTTTCATTTTATTTGTGTTCTGGTTTTGACCCCATAGTCATTTATACCGATCATAACCCACTGAAATTCCTTAGTAAGTTTAAAGATAAAAATCAGAGATTGACAAGATGGAGTCTACTTCTTCAGGAGTATTCATTAGACATACAACATGTCAAGGGGAAAGAAAATGTTATTGCAGATTGCTTATCTAGACTTTAGACAGATTGTTTTAGAGTAATAAGAAATTTCCTTTGTAAATTTCTTTTTCTTTGTGGGGAGGTGTTACATAGCCTATGATTTCATCATCCTTTGTGTAATTTTAACGCACAGTATGCTGCATGTTTGATCACGAGCGTGTTCTGCCTCAGTCCCCCCTTCTACCGTTATAGTAGAGTAAGTCGTTCTCTCTGTTGCTTAGAGCGGGATTGTCATCTCTTTGTCCCCATGGCTTCATTTGCGCGTCCTTATTACAAGTTGTATCAAGCTCTCCTGGCCCCTATATAATGAGCTCAGTCTCTGCATCATTGCCACTTAGATCTGCTCCTCATTTTGTTCACATCTCTGTCCTCCCCTGTACAGATATTATTATTGTGAGTGCTCAAGAAGTCTCCAATCATCTAGCAGCTGTGTGTAATTTGAGTATAACTGTTGTTGCATTTTTTCTTGTACTGTATAGCATAAATTTAATTTGTAGGCCTAGTGAGGTTTTGATTAATGTTGGGTTGTGTCAGTTATTTTTGATAATAGTTTGTATCTGTAATTATTTATCTGGCATTCACTGAGTATTATCGGGTATCTCATTTTATCAGGGCTGACTTAGATAAATTTACTCTTGCTAATTTCGTGTTAATAGAGGCTATTGCAGTTAACCATATATTTAACCTGTTTTTGCCATTACATTATCCTTATGAGTTCTGAATGTTTTGTTGTTAGTTTGTGCATTAAACTTTAACTTGTAATTTTACCTAACTCTTTTGTTTTGAACCTGGAACTTTACGGGACAGTAGTGATTTTTAGTATTCTCACTTAAAGTGTACATTATCTTTCTCTGTTCCGTAACAATAGATAGATCTATCGGTGGATAAATCAATAATTATATGGTGTCACGGTAGGGTCAGGCTCCATATTACCTCACCCTTACCAGCTTACTTCGGCATTTGTCAGGTTAATATACATAATACATTCACTGTTATGTCCATCCATCTCTCTCATTCTCCTCATCTCACCCTGTTTACTCCCCTCTCATCATCATCATCATCATCATCATCATCATCATATTTCCCAGTTCTGTATTATATAACCATCTTTTTTTTTTTTTTTTTTTTTTTTTTACTACATAAATGTAAGATGTGTTGTACTTCATGAATATAGGATATGGCTGTATGATAGGCCAGCCAGTTGCAAGTAATGGTGTGTGTGTGTGTGTGTGTGTGTGTGTGTGTGTGTGTGTGTGTGTGTGTAATTCACCGGGTCGGTCAGGATCACTTGATGGTCGTGATCGTCAGCTTTTACCCTCCCGGAAGGGAGCTGAGAGCTCATATAGTCCGATCTAAGGGCAAGGCTGTGACCACACACGCACACACCAGTCCCCTTGCTCAAGGGAGACAGTAACCACCCACTTCGTCAGTGAAACTTTTTGCAACGTGTGTGTGTGTGTGTGTGTGTAAACTTAACCCATTAGCTGTGGTGGCTTCTCTTCAGTTAACATAAAATCGCTTACTGTATGCTGAAGTATATATACATATATATTTATTTTCCGGTCACAGCGTTCATCTAGCACGTCATATACTGTTCAGTTCTGCCGAGTTGCTCTTAGCTGAACGTATCGATGTAACGTTAGCCAAAACAAAATACCGTCTTTGTAACTAATTCGCATCTTACAGTTTCGATATCTAATCTCATTGTTCGTACATCACGATACTTTAGGCAGACAAGAAAATAATCTACCGAAATAGAAAACGCTAGTTACATGGATAACTGATATATTTTTCGTTCCTGGACTAGGCACATTTTACCCCTCTCCTGTTCTGTCCTACTTTAGCCTAAACCAACCCATCCTAACCTACAGTACTTTTCTCTGCCCTACACTACCCTACCCCAGCCTACCCTGCCCTAGCGTTCCCTACCCTGTCCTACCGCTGAGGTCTCCTGTAGGGATACTCGTTCTTCGGTTTTTGCCAGGCTTAGGGAGGTGGAGGAGATTAAGGTGTTGGACATCCGTTCTGGGGGCGGAGAGACTTACAACATCCCTTTGTCTTGGTGTAAACTTTGGTCTACCCTTTCCCTGTCATGACACTTCTCCGGAGTCGATAATATTCCCCATGCAGTGCTGAGGTACCTGGATGATGAAGCAGTGTCCTTCCTCCTGAGTCTTATAAATAGAATTTGGAGAGATTCGTCCACTCCTGCTTCTTGGCTGGGGGCTGTTGTCCTACCGTTTCACAAGCCAGGTATTGCAGGTCACCATCTTGGTTTGCGTGGTAGGTTGCCTTTACTGATTATGGAATTTTTCCGTATTGGTGCCACCTTGTTTCCCTCATATCCTCAAGAGGAGGGAGTGCCTCAAACTAGTGTCCTTAGTGTCACCGTCTTTGCTAAAGTTCAGGAAGATTTTGTTGGCTCTGTTCCGGAGGGAGTGTCTGCCTCGCCGTATCCTCGCTATCCACATCCGTTTGGGTACAGGGTGAAGGCTGCCATGGGGGATGTGGATGTTCCAACCTTTCTTGTTTGTCCTGTGCGTGTACCAAGGATGGCTCCCTGGCTCCTCTCAGGGGTGCAACCGTGTGTTTACTTTCCTGAGAGAGGGGCCTTTCTTTCCTCACAGGCGGCTCTTTGCTATTTTTTTAGAACATGCTTCCTCTCACAGTGTCTCGATTCTCGTATGTACTGATGGATTGAAATCCCGTGAGGGGACAGGCTTGGGTGTTATATTTCCCGATTTCATTCGTGGTAGGAGTCTTCCCCCCATCGTATCTACTTTTATCGCAGAACTTACTGCTATTTTACTCGCAGTCAAATTGATATTTAGCTTCCCTCCTGTTTGTTATACAGTTTTTAGCGACCCTGCCGATCTCCATTTTGTGTTTTCCCGTCCAATCCTCTTTTGTTGTCTACAGTGTTTTAGAATGGCTGTGCTTGCTAGGGACTGCTTTGTGGTTTTGTACCATTGTGGGCAATGAGCATGCTGACGCTCTGGCAAAGGCTGCTGCCTCTCGCCCATCCTCACCTCTCCCCTGCCTCGCTCAGTGATATTCATCTAACCACTCACTGTTTGCTCCCACTGGCAGAGTAGGTGGGATGCGGTGGGGGCCAACAAAATGTGTGATATTTGTGGGTAAACGGGCCCCTTCATTTGCCGAGGTCTGAATGCAGGTGGGAGACGGCTTTATGCTGGCTCCGAATGGGCCATTCCTGGTTCTCTCATTGATTTTTAATGGAGGACTCTCCCCCTACTTTCTGTGTGGAATGCTTCGTCCCCCTGACTCTTCGGCTTTTGCTGATGGTGTCCACTGTTGGGGAATTGCGCCATCGTTACCTCTCTGAGCACCGGGCAGGAGAGGGATTGTAGTCTTCTGTTGGTACTTGGAGAGGATGCTTGTTGTGATGGAGGGGGAAACCTTTGCTTGGTGTAGGCAGCTGCACTACCGTGTAAAATTTAGTATACAGTGGTTTTAGTGTTCTTAGTGTTTTAATGTTTTTCTTGTTTTAATTATGAATTGTATTTTGTGTGTGTGTGTGTGTGTGTGTGTGTGTGTGTGTGTGTGTGTGTGTGTGTGTGTGTATTTCATCTTTTCGAGTGCTTTTATTCTCGTTGTCATCCGGCGGCATATGACCCTGGTTGTTGTATCGCCAGATTTTATTGTATATACTTATTCAGTTCAATTTACCCTACCCTACTCTTCTCAACCCTACACTAGCCTACCTCAGCCTACCCTACCCTACCCTGCCATTGCCGACCCAACTCTACCCTGCTTTAACCTCCCCTCCCCTGTACAGCCCTTTCACCACTACATTACTTTTCCTGTTTTCTTCTCTCTACCTTCGGATGATTTTCTTCACCTCTACAGCAGAGAGAAATTTCGAACTGGAAGGGTTAAATACTGCCATCATCAACCCCATCTCTATCAGGGGATCTCCTAAGCTGAATAAAATCATGCGGTCAGCTAGGACAATGTAAATAAGTTGTTCTCGGCTTGAAAGATTAAATGATTCTGTCCCGTCATCCTAACTGGGTTTTCTGAAGCTGTAGGATATCGTCAGAAGCTAGCAAAGAGTAAAAGTGACATCCGCAAACCGAGAGCTCAGCGTCCAGCGCTCCGCGGTTCAAGTCCCAGAGGTGGACAGATGTTTTGACATGTACTGTAGACGTTACCAGGGCGTAGCTTGGTGGCCTACCCTTTAATATTCTGGACTAATGGTGGTCTAGCCTCGTGCCCCTGCGCTCCACCTCATTAAAAAAAAGAAAAAGGAAAGCCAAGGGTCATGAATGAACTAAAGGACTGATCTAAGCGGAGAAGAACAAAAATCGTAGAGAAGATCGCCCCAAATTTGATGAGACAGTGTAGTATAACTGAGTGAAATAGGCGTTGGATATGACGGAACTAAACGGCAGTTATACCCACCTCTCTTCTGTACCCTACACTACCCTGATTCAGCCTACCCTACCCTACCCAGCCCTACACTACCCTACCCAGCCCTACCCTACCCAGTCCACCACCACCCAGCCCTATCTTACCCTGCCATAACCTATCCTACCCTCCCAAACGCAACCATAACCTACCCATGCTTACCCTCGCCTGCCCTAATCGACCCACCTCTATTCAACCCTGCCATAACCGACCCATCCCTACCCTACTCTGCCATAATCGACCCATCCCTACCCCATACTGCCAAAACCAACCCAACCTTACCCCACCCTGTCAAGACCGACACAGTCCTACCCCACCCTGCCAAAACCAACCCAGTCCTACTCCACCCTGCCAAACTCGACCAATCCTTTCCCACCCTGCCAAAACCGACCCACACCTACCCTATCCTGTCCAAACCGACCCAATCCTACCTCACCCTTCCAAAACCGACCCAATCCTACCCCACCCTGCCAAAACCGATCCAATCCTACCCCACTCTACCAAAACCGAGCAAACCCTACCCCACCCTACCAAAACCAACTCAATTCTACTCCACTCTGCCAAAACTGACCTAATCATACCCCACCCTGCCAAAACCGACCCAACCCTTCCCCACCCTGCCAAAACCAATCGAAACCTAACCTATACTCTGCCAAAACCGACCCAACCCTTCCCCACCCTGACAAAACCGACCCATACCTATTCCACCCAGCCAAAACTGAGCCATTCCTATCCCACCCTGCCAACTCTGACCCAATCCTACCCCACCCTGCCAAAACCGACCCATCTCTACCCCACCCTGCCAAGACCGACCCATCCCTACCCCACCCTGCCAAAACCGACCCAATCCTACCCCACCCTGCCAAAACCGACCCATCTCTACCCTCACCCTGCCAAAACCGACCCAATCCTACCCCACCCTGCCAAAACCGACCCAATCCTACCCCACCCTGCCAAAACCGACCCAAACCTACCCCACCCTGCCAAAACCGACCCGATCTTACCCCACCCTGCCAAGACCGACCCAATCCTACCCCATCCTGCCAAGACCGACCCATCCCTACCCCACCCTGCAAAAACCATCCAAGTCCTACCCCACCCTGCCAAAACTATCCCAGTCCTACCTCACCCTGCCAAAACCGACCCAACCCTACCCCACCCTGGCATAACCGACCCAACCCTACCCTGCCCTAACCAAACCAATCTTATCTAACTCATTTTTCACTCTAACACTTTCTTCAGTTTTCTTCATTCTTTCTCCAGACGATTTTCTTCAGCTCTGGAGAGGAATTTTGAATTTGAGGGGTTAGATACAGCCAGCATCAACCCCTTCTCTGTCAGGGGATCTCCTAAATTGAGTAAAATCGTGCGGTCAGCTAGGACAAAGTAAATAAATCGTTCTTGGTCTGAAGGGTTTCATGATTCTGTCCCGTCATCCTAAGAGGGTTTTCTGAAGCTGTAGGATATCGTCAGAAGCTAGCAAAGTGTAAAAGTGACATCCGCAGACCGGGAGCTCTGCGTCCAGCGCTCCGCAGTTCAAGTCCCAGAGGTGGACAGATGTTTTGACGTGTAGACGTTACCAGCGCGTAGTTTGGTGGCCTACCCTTAAATATTCTGGACTTATGGTGGTCTAGCCTCGTGCACCTGCGCTCCACCACATAAAAAAAATAAAAATAAAAAGGAAAGCCCAGGTCATGAATGAACTAAAGGACTGAACTAAGCGGAGAAGAACAAAAATCGTAGAGAACGTCCCAAATCTGATGAGACAGTGTAGTATAACTGAGTGAAATAGGCGTTGGATATGACGGAACTATTATGATTTGTAATTATAATATGGAGTCCTAACACCCTGTCCAAACCGACCCAATCCTACCTCACCCTGCAAAAACCGACCCAATCCTACCCCACCCTGCCAAAACCGACCCAATCCTACCCCACCCTGCCAAAACCGACCCAATCCTGCCCCACCCTGCCAAAACCGACCCAATCAAACCCCACTCTGCCAAAACCGACCAAATCCTAACCCACGCTGCCAAAACCTATCCTATACTCTGTCATAACCGACACAATCCTACCTCACCCTGACAAAACTGACCCAGTCCTACCCCACCCTGCCAAAACCGACCCAACCCTACCCCACCCTGCCAAAACCGATCCAACCCTACCCCACCCTGCCAAAACCGATCCAACCCTACCCCACCCTGCCAAAACCGACCCAATCCTACCCCACCCTGCCAAAAAAGACTCAATCCTGCAACACCCGGCCAAAACCGACCCAACGCTACTCCACCCTGCCAAAACCGACCCAATCCTATCCCACCCTGCCAAAACCGACCCAATCCTACCCCACCCTGCCAAAACCGACCCAACCTTACCCCACCCTGCCCCAAAAAACTCAATCCTACCCCACCCTGCCAAAACCTAACCATTCCTACCACACCCTGCCAAAACCGACCCAGTCCTACCCCACCCTGCCAAAACCGACCCAGTCCTACCCCACCCTGCCAAAACCGGCCCAATCCTACGCCGCCCTGTCAAAACTAACCCAACCTTACCCCACCCGGCCATAACCGACCTAACGCTACCCCACCCTGCCACAACCGTCCCATCCCTACCCTACCTTAACCAAACCAGTCTTATCTAACTAATTGCCTACATTAACGCTTTTTTGCATATTCATCTTTCTTCCTCCAGACGATTTTCTTCAACTCTGGAAACAAATTTCGTACTGGAGGGGTTATATACAGTCACCATCAACCCCTTCACTACGAGGGGATCTCCTAAGCTGAATAAAATCGTCCGGTTACCTAGAACAAAGTAACTAAGTCATTCTCTGTGTGAAGGGGTTATTGTGTCTGGCCCATCATCCCGAGAGGGTTTCTTTAAGCTCCAGGAAATCGTCTAAAGGTAGCAAAGTGTAAACATGACGTCAGCACTTGTTCTAGGCGCCACAGATCGAGTCCCGGAAGTGAACAAAGGTTTTTATATCATATAGACGTTTTATATTTTATATTTTGCAACTTTCAGAGGCATTTACTCAGCTTTAGGAGTCTTATGGATAGGCTCAATCAAACGTATCGAACCTCCCATGTTAGAAAAAATAGCTTACAGAAATGCATCCTCGTACTGAAGGGGTGGAATGGACAGATCGAGTGACTAAAGTATTGAATTATGTATATGACTGGTTTTGTTGTTATTTCAATTATATTATTATTATTATTATTATTATTTCAGGCAAATGTCCCAGGCTTCTAGACTGGCTGACTAGCGAATATTATTAAGTCTCCCGTGGCTCCGTGCTCCTTCCACTCAAGAACCTGCACTTCACGCATTCCACGCACAAGATGGCGCCACCGCTGCATTCCTGCGAAGACGAGAGGTCAAGAGGACGACACTTGCTTTTTGTTTGTTTGTTTACTGTAATTGCTTAAAGTTGTGATCCCTCCAACTTGAATGCTCAGTTGTAACTATAGATAACTAGAATACGATGCTAGTCACGAAGAAGGGCTATGAAAAGATACAGAGCTCGTAGTATTGGCTGGATGAATCACTCTTGCGTGATAATCAAAGACGGTGAATAAAACCCACACTTGTAGACGAAGAATATAATTACCAAACAGTTTCGGTGGACACTGCCACCATCTTCAGTGGTCAAGATAGTGAGAGGGAGTGACGTACTGACTATACAAGGGTTCCTTTTTATGCCTGTGTGTGTGTGAAAGGGTGGGGTAAAGGTGAGGTGGGGTGGGGTAGATTGTAAGCGGGGATTAACCCAAGGGGGATTTTGGGGGGGACATTACCGGACAGGTCAGGTGTAATTCCTATCTGACCTTACCTGTGTCGTAGCAGGAAGGGACATCCCTTCCTGCTACGACACAGGTAAGGTCAGATAGGAATTACACCTGACCTGTCCGGTAATGTCCCCTCCAAAATCCCCCTTGGGTTAATCCCCGCTTACAATCTACCCCACCCCACCTCACCTTTACCCCACCCTTCCACACACACACACAGGCATAAAAAGGAACCCTTGTATGGTCATTATGTCACTCCCTCTCACTATCTTGACCACTGAAGATGGTGGCAGTGTCCACAGAAACTGTTTGGTAATTATATTCTTCGTCTACAAGTGTTGGTTTTATTCACCGGCTCGTAGTATTTTTTTCTTTTAACTAAGATACATGAAATAAGCTGCAAAAATACGAAAATACGAGCTTACTTAATGTAAATGAATTATAGTACGTTCAAGATGGAGGGAAGGCATTTTGTATTTTGTTTGTGATGTTATAGTGTCTCTCAGGATCCTAGGATCCTCTCTCGGCTGAACCAAATTGTCTGGCGTCAGCTGGAACATGATGCTAGAGTTATGTCGGTCGTGAGGGGGTTAATGGTGAGGTATTGACACTGTCAGGCTCCTATGACTCACTCAGTCGAATAAAATCGTCTGAGTCAGCTGAAATGGGATACTAGAGTTGTCCCAAGCACCAGAGGGTTAAGAATCTTAACCCTCTGGTGCTTGGGACAACTCTAGTATTCCATTCCAGCTGACAGACGATTTTGTTCGACTGAGTGAGTCATAGGAGCCTGACAGTTACTACACTGTCACCATTAACCCCCGCATGACCGGCATAACTCTGGTATATCATGTTCCAGCTGACGCCAGACAATTTGGTTCAGCCGAGTGGGTCTGGGGCCTGGGGGGCACTAAATGAAAATATCCAAAATATATTAAAGGGGGGGCTATATCAATTATGCCACAGGAGTATACCAAAATTGGACTTTTTAATAAAACCCCTTCCTCTCTCACTCCCTGTGTTTTGTATATGTCCCTCTCTGTCTGCCTGTGGTGTGTCTGTCCCACCCTCTGTGTGTGTGTGTGTCTACTGTGTGAAGGTGGTTGTGGCTATGTACGTGTCTTGGTGTGTGTGTGTAGTACTGTGTGTGTCTTGATGTGTGTATGTATGTAGTAGTGTGTGTGTGTGTCTACTGTGTGAAGGTGGCTGTGGCTATGTACGTGTCTTGTGTGTGTAGTATGTGTGCATGTATGTAGTAGTGTGTGTGTGTGTGTGTGTGTCTTGATGTGTGTATGTATGTAGTAGTGTGTGTAAGTGTCTTGGTGTGTGTGTGAGCTGAAGTGTAAGTAAGGGGCCTTGTGGTTTTAAGGAAAGCCTGCTACGCAAACTTCCCTCAGCCACATTTTAAAGAAACCTCTATCACACCGGGAGTTGAACCCAGGTCCTCCTGATCAGCAGGCCAGCACCATACTGACCATGCCACCGCGGCCCCGTAGGAATACCGGCTAAAACTTCTACTGTATTTTATTTCTTTACGTTACAAAAAATGGGAAATTGAACTATCATGCACAGACTAAACTAAATTGTCATGTACCTATTAATGTCGCTTTAGGAGGAGATATCTCGAAATTTCCTGAGCTACTTGGAATACCTAAGCCTGCAGTTTAATGCTAATCATGAACAAGTGCTATGGAAAGAATATAGAGCAGTTGCTACTTATGTAAAGGGAGAAAGTAAAAACTGCAACTTAGACTGCTATCCAACGGCAGGACTTAAACGATTAACCATATATTACATAAACTTAACACACTGAGTGACACAGAAACTAAACATATGATACAATTTCTTTAATGAAACTTATCATGGGAGTACAAATGACAAAATATACACTGCACAGGAAGACAGTACAGTACTTATTGGTCATACCGTCTGTCAGAACTCTGAGAATGAAAGCCTATCTGTTGTACCGATTTATAAACGGAAGAGATGAATCGCTAAATTTGATCCACAGTAAAAAATAATAATAATAATAATGAAACATAAAACAATAAAGACAAACCATATAGACTACATGTCCACCCTAAACTGACAAAAACCTGGCATCTCTCCACCTTGAATGCTGAGCTGTTTCTAGAGATAAAGACTAGATTATCATGCAAATCACAATGAAGATCTATGGGGAGGATGCAAAACCATAATACTGTCTTATTCCGCCACTTAGATACAGGAACTAAGCAGCAGAAGGACTAAAATTTGTCAAGGTGAGCCAACTACAATGACACAGATGAAGTCTGAGATTATATAATGTGTAATCATGAACTGATTGCATCATTCAGTAAAGATTACAAAAGGAAAAGCTATCAAATCTGAAAGTGTAAGTACTATACAAGATATGAATAACCTTGTACATCCATATTCTGAGATATGCTTCCTATATCATAGCCTACACACAAATTCATCCGCCTCAACAGTAATGGTATATTCCTGCTGTCTCCTGACTTCCAATCAACTTATGAAACCTCTCTCCTAATTACAGTACAGTAATATGTTAATGAAGGCTGCTAGTAATTACCTTCAGTATGATAATTCTTATTTAAAGGTAGCAGCAATGGCTAATGAAGGATGTAAGGTATGCAGTCCTTCCAGTTCAATATACTATATCTCCAATCAGGCTTTATCCAGTGTCTCTCCTACACATGTTAATATCTTCAGTCTTCAGTAGTTTAACTCACAGAGCAGGGATTTTTTTTTTTTTTTTTTTTTTCATGCCATCTCATGATTATATTTAGCTTTGTATAGACTTCTGGAAGTGTAGGGGTTAGGCACAGCCTCACTGAACTCCTGCAATAGCAGAGACTTTGCATAAGTTGAATAAAATTGCCTTCTGGCACTATGAATAAACTGAAAAGGGCATCACCGGGATTGCAAGAGTTAAAGGGACTCGCGGAGTTTATATCCCCGATGTAAACAAACTACCCATTAGTTTTTACACACATCCCCTCATTTTTTCCAGCCAATTAACCTACTATGCCTGCCCATGTACAGGATCACATTCGACCTTAAAACCTAAACAGATGGTGTGAATATCGGGGGATTTAAGTAGCACTGCTTACTCGAGTTTAAAGGGACATCTTGGTCACCTGGAGATACACACCGCCGTATATCATCCTTATAGCTAATAATTACAACTTACATCAGCCGACTACACCTCTCGATAATGACAGCAAACACTGATAAACACATGGGCATAAGAATTACCATAATAAGAAGTAGACTAACACCGTAAAGAATAAAATCTTCACTCACCTCCAGCATCTCTCAGCGTTGCTCCCATAATGCACCAGTGACGTCACACTTCAAATTAAACATTTACTTATTAAATTTTAAGAAGAAAATTTCGTGAATATATTATCAGTCTTTTAAACATTAATTTTCGTGCAAACTGAATAGAGAGGTAAGTAAAGTGTTTCTTGTTAAATTAAAGATAACCCCATGAATCAGTGGCATCATCATCTCTCTCTGAAATTCCATACAGAGTACCAGAGTAGGATCACTATTTACTGTCCTGCCGATATATCTCTACAGTTTTACAAGGGGATTTCAAAATAAACGGCCTGGTGGTGGTGGCAGGGGATAAAATTTTGCGATACCAGTCTCTAATCTGCTGCCATTCCCTACAGAACCTGAGCATAATAGACGAGAAATTAGCCCAGGTTGATGCAGCAATTCTTAACTCAAAATTGCCCCAAGAACAACTTTCTGAAGTTTGTCAAACATTTCATGCAACACCCTGTATGGGAAATTTGGATAAAATATTGGTGATATAATTCCCTAACTGTGTGCCATTCCCAACAGAATCTGAGCAGTCTAATGAGTCCACGCTTTGAAGGTTGGGTTGAAACAGGGATGTGTCATGTCTCCATGGTTGTTCAATCTGTACATGGATGGGGTAATAAAAGAGGTACAAGGTAGGGTAGTGGATGTTGGAGTGGCCCTGGTGAGAGAGGATAGTGTTTGGAAACTCCCTGTACTGTTGTTTGCAGATGATACTGTGTTGTTTAGTGAAGACGAAGGAGAGCTGCAAGGCTTGGTGGGTGAGTTTGGGAGAGTGTGTAAGAAACGGAATCTAAAGGTGAATGTAGGGAAGAGTAAAGTGATGGTCTTTGAGAGAGGTGAAGTCAGTGAATGTACAGCGAGGTTGGATGGTGAGGAATTGGAAAATGTGAGTACGTTTAAGTACTTGGATAGTGTGATGAGTAAGAATGGAGGTTTGGAGGGTGAAGTGCTTGAAAGGGTACAGCAGGGAAGAAAGGTTGCTGGTTCTTTGAAAGCAGTTATAAGAAACAGGGAAGTGAGCATGGAAGTGAAAAAGTTACTACATAACAGTATTGTGATACCAACTCTAACGTATGCAAGTGAAGCTTGGACGTTGTTGGAAGGACACAAGTCAAGAGTGAGAGCAGTGGAAATGAGTTATTTAAGAGGAGCCTGTGGAGTCACATGGAGAGACAGGCTGACGAATGAGGATATAAAGGAGCGTTGTGGTGTGGATGTGGATGTGATAGGAAGCGTTAGGAGAAAACACTGAGGTGGTTTGGCCATGTGGAGAGGATGGAGGGTGAAAGACTGACGAAGAGAGTGTATGTGAGTGAGGTGGAGGGGGGAAGAGGGAGGGGGAGGCCAAGGATGAGATGGAGGGATGGGGTGGAGAGGTATATGAGAGAGGGGGGTGTGAGTTGGGAGCAGGGCAGTGAAATGGCGGGGGACAGGGCGACTTGGAGGCGATTTGTTTGTGGCCACCCCAAACGGGATTGAGGCATCTGACAATAGATAGAGATAGATAGAAGATTAAATAACTAAAGCTAACACTGATTTGAACTAATACACATCTGGTCCACAGGTCGTGCTGGAGTCTGCTGCCTTGTTGCTGCTTCCTTGCCACACTGGTCATACCCTGCTGAAGTTTGGTCTGCCCTGCTGTGAGAAGCCTGACGGTGGTGTGGTGTCTTCCCCTACTCTGAGATGCCTGGTGGTGTGGTGGTGGTGGCGGCGGCGGCGGCGGCAGGGTGTCGTGTCTTCCCCAGCCGTGAGATTACTTGCTGCTGCTGCTGGTGATCTGCCCTGACCTGCCGAGAGAAGCCTGGTGGTGATGGTGTGATCTGCCTTGCAAGTCCAGGATGTTCTGTGGACAAATGCTACATTTGAATGCATATTTTATATTGCTGTCTCTGTTAATGTATTTTGTACTGAAGTATTAATAATGAAAACTTAAATTTTCTGTCTTGTTTCATTACCTTTTTAACTGAGGCTTTGACTTAATATAGGTGATAAGTATATTGCGCTCTGCAGTCTTGTGTGTTGTGGGGACGGCTTTTGTGATGAGCTAAGACATTCTGATCGCTTCACCAAATTACTGCTCAGCCGTGTGATCAGTGGACATAAAAGATTATACAATACAATGATATACAGCTAAGCATAAAAAAGGTTATGGGAATTCTCCACTATGCAATCAGTGGACCTATATTAAAGCCTATATTATAATGCTAAGCCTGAAGAGGGTTGTGGAAAGTAGATAATGATGCAGGATAGACACTGGTAATGTTCACTGAGCCGTGCCCGCAACACACAAGAACTGGGTGGCGTAATATATGGACCACCTTGTATAATGAGAGGCCGTAAGTGTGTGCTGACCCACAAACTTGCCATCAATGCCCCGTCATAACTATTATTGTGTCTTCTAGGAAGCACAAAGAAAACAGGCCACAGAATACCTCCTTGTCTCTTGTTCCTCCTACACAAACATACACGCCTTTCACTTTAACTTGACACAGAGTTTTATTTAAAGCATACCAGAATGTCAGGCAGATCAGTAGCAGAAACAGCCAATACTACAGCCCTACATTCTTTCCACAGCACTCATTCGTGACTACCATCATATTCTAGTGATAACTATCGCTACTACTCGGCAAACTGTATGGAAACTATAAGCTATCTGTCTATCCATCTATCTATAGCCAGACGACTTAATCCCGTAAGAGGTGGCCACAAACAAGTCGCCTCTATGCCACCCTGTCCCCTGTCATTATGCATCACTCCCCCTAATTCACACACACCCTCTCTCATATACATCCCAACTCCATCCTCCACTTATAAGTAATACATTAAAACAACCGTGAATTACTGCCGCACAAGCTGAGCCCTAATCATATCCAACACAAACACGAAGGAGTTTTAAAGAACAGAAAACAGTACCTTGATAGCAGAAGACACTAAGACCACAAGTACTGACAGCCTACACCAAGAAACATAACTAATTTCAGTCAGAGACCAAGTGAATATGAGAGGCACACAGTTCATCACTTCAGCTCAAGATCCGTCCCACATTTGTTACCTTATGTTGCATCATCCTCTCCACAAAGAAACAAAATTGAACAACCGCCCAACACTACACAGAGTATCTTTGCAACATATCCCCTCCTCCACCTGACTCTACACTTCCCAGACACATACATAAACACACAGACACCCCAGCCAGCCAAAACTTTCTATACCAAACACATACATAAACACACAGACACCCCAGCCAGCCAAAACTTTCTATACCAAACACATACATAAACACACAGACACCCCAGCCAGCCAAAACTTTCTATACCAAACACATACATAAACACACAGACACCCCAGCCAGCCAAAACTTTCTATACCAAACACATACATAAACACACAGACACCCCAGCCAGCCAAAACTTTCTATACCAAACACATACATAAACACACAGACATCACAGCCAGCCAAAACTTTCTATACCAAACACATACATAAACACACAGACACCCCAGCCAGCCAAAACTTTCTCTACCAAACACATACATAAACACACAGACACCCCAACCAGCCAAAACTTTCTCCCAAACAGCATCCTTCATGTGCCACCACCAGCCATACACCCTTCAGACACTACCGAACCCAGAGACACGAGTACACCAACCTTCCCTGCTACAATACTAACACAAAATATAACACACATACAATTCCCTGTGATCATACTGCAAAGTGGCACCCCCACACCACAGCACACCCACTCACTTCCTGCACCACACCACCACAACACAGACAGTCCTTCAACATAACACTGGGTTCACATCCAGAGGAGCCTAAGGTGTAACAAGAACAACAACAACAACTCAGGCCAAGTTAAAGTGAAACGAGTATAGTTACGAAAGGAAAATTATTTCAAGTTATTTTGTAAGCGCTTCGGGTACACAAAGTTACAAGGCCACAGGGAACGAACTGCATACCGAGGGTATAATACTACGGCGGCTTAGGGGGCTTTATACCACCTTTTCTTCAGTGATTTATTATTCAAGCGAGCGAGCGTAGAGAGCAAGCGAACGAGAACACTTTATGACATGGTATAATAGGGTGGCAGAGAAATGCGCCAAGACTGTGTTGTCTAGGAAACTATTAAAGCAACAACGGATCTATGGACATCATTAGAAACCTAGTAAAAAAAATAATAGGAGTTACTTGAGGGACTTTTCTCAAAACTTGCCGCGCCAGTTCCGATAAAAGGAAAATAAAAGTACCAAACTGAGCACCAGAACCGAGTTATTCTAGAAGTTAAAAGCTACTGCAGATCTGTTCAGACAGCTGGAAAGCTTATGAAGAAGCAATTGGTACTACATAAGTTAAATAGACTTAGCTTTTAACATCAAGCGAGATGGATGAATGGATGGATGGATGGATGGATGGATGGATGGACGGACGGACGGATGGGTGGATGTGGAATCGTGGATGCTTGGACCGATGGTAGAGTTCCTGCTGTTTCGTCCTTCCACCTGCCGACAAAAATCATCATCAATATCATCATCATCATAATCATCATCACCATCATCGTAGTTGTCGTCATTTCCACCATCATCATTATCATCATTATCTACACCCTCATTCTCATTATCTTTACCACTCTCCTCCTCCTCATCATCATCATCATCAGCAGCAGCAGCAACAGCGGCAGCAGCAGCAGCATTATCATATAATCATCATTACCTATCTATCTGTCTATATCTATGACTGTTTATCTATAGCCAGACTCCTTAATCCCGTATGGGGTGGCCACAAGCAAATCGCCTTCATGATGTACTGTCCTCTACCATTTAGCTCAAGTATCGCACTCATATGTTTCTTCTCTTTCCCTCCATCTCATCATCGGTCTCCCCATCCCCCTCTACCCTTCCAACTCTACCCTTCCAAGTGCACTCTTCTAGTCATTTTCTTATTCGCCATCCTCTCCACATGGCCAAACCATCTCGAAGTGTTTCTCTTAACGCTTTCAGTCTCATCCACATCGGCATCACAACGCTCCTTCATCTGCCCATTTGTCTGTCTGTCTCTCTATGAAACTCCACATGCTCCTCTCAAGCAGCTCATTTCCACCGCTCTCACTCTTGACTTGTGTCCTTTCAACAAGATCCAAGCTTCACTTCCATACTTTAAAGTGGGAATCACAGCATGCAGTGCCCTTTTCTTTCATACTTTCATCCTCAGTTCCCTCTTCCTAACCACTGCTTTTTAGAGAATAAGCAACCCTCCTTCCCTGACGCATCATTCCAGTCACTTCATCCTCTAATCTTCCATCCTTATTCGTCACATTACATAAATACTTAAATGCACTCATATTCTTCCATTTCCTGACTATGCAGCCTCACTGTGCATTCTGTAACCTCATACGTTGAGATGTTAAAGCATCACCACCATCAGCATCAACATCATTATCACCATCAATATCATCACCATCAGCCTGTGACACACCACTGCATGATAAGGACCCTCTCACCTTTCTCCACTCTGATCCATTGATTGTTAGTCTGTTCCGTCCTTGCTCGGTAGATCTGCATCATATGATCTCTCCATCTTGTTCTCTGTGCACCTCTTCTTCTCACTCCATCTCTGGCTTGCCATTCAGTTACGCTCGCTGTCCTTCTGTTATCTCTTCTGTGAAAGACGTGACCTGAGGTGTGTGTGTGTGGAGTTACCTGGAAACAAGCTCAGAATTACTAGATGTGGGAGCTTCAGGCCCCTTAGGTTAATCACCGTGGTGTGGTGTGGTGCGGTGTGGTGGGGGGCGTTGTGTGGTGTGGTGTGGTGGGGGGGTTGTGTGCTGTGGTGTGGGGAGGGTTGTGTGGTGAGGTGTTGTGTGGTGTGGGAGGCTCGTTATGTGTGGTGTGGCGTGGGAGGGTGATTTCGTGTGGTGTGGTGTGGTGTGGTGTGGTGTGGTGTGGTGTGATGTGGTGTGGGAGGGTGATTTTGTGTGGTGTGATGTGGTGTGGGAGGGTGATTTTGTGTGGTGTGATGTGGTGTGGGAGGGTGATTTTGTGTGGTGTGATGTGGTGTGGTGTGGGACGAGGGTTTTCTGTGGTGTGGTAAGGTGTGGGAGGATGAATTTGTGTGGTGTGGGAGTGTGATTTCGTGTCGTGTAGTGTGAGAGACTGGTATGGTGTGGTGTGATACGGTGTGGGAGGGTGGTATGGTATGGTGTGGTGTGAGAGGGTGATGGTGTGTGACTTAATGTGTGGGACTGGTAGAATGTAAATTGGCTTCACTATAATCTCTAAAGCCTATATGAGTACAACACCTCTCATCCGAAAATGGTTAGTGAGAAGCAGACGATCAGGGCCGGTCCTGGAGCTACTGTGATAAAATGAAGATAATCATGTGTTGTATCCTTAAAATTAAAAAGAATATGTGAGGTTAATTCTTTCCTTTAAATAAAGATCAAAATATATGTATTACTTCACTCATATTCATCCACTTCCTAACGATACATAAAGAGACGGTGATCAGTGCATTATGGAACCCTGTGCTGTGGTCTATGGGATGTAATAAGCTTTTCAGAATATTGCGTAAGTGTCTCGTAATTGTATAGGTAAAAGGTCCTATATTCTTGGCCTAATATTTACACTTGAAATAAAACAATGAATGTGTGGAAATAATTCTGCCATTTGAATAACTATTGTATCATCAACCAAGATATACATACACGAGCATAAGCAAGCACACACACACACACACACACACACACACACACACACACACACACACACACACACACACACACACACACACACGCACACACACACACACACACACACACACACACACACACACACACACACACACACACACACACACACACACGCACGTGCACACACACACACACACACACACACACACACACACACACACACACACACACACACACACACACACACACACACACACATGCCCAGTCACCAAAACATTTGAGGTTAAACGAAAAGGAAAGGAGGATGTGACTCAGCCAGTGACTTGAAGATCATCGTCGTCGTCGTCATCATCGTCGTTGTCGTCTTCATCTTCGTTGTCGTAATCATCATCATCATCTTCCTCGTCGTCCTAATCATCATCATCATCGTCAGCAGCATGTTACTGTCATCCCAACACTGTAAAAGATGTAGAACAGATGTTATATCAGAGTCATCACCTTTATCATCATATTCATCACTGCCTTCTAATCAAATTGTAGAATTTGTACGGGAGTCACATCATCATCATCATCATCAATGACATCATCATCATCATAACTGTCATCATCATCATCAATGACATCATCATCATCATAACTGTTATCATCATCATCAATGACATCATCATCATCATAACTGTCATCATCATCATCAATGACATCATCATCATCATAATCATCATCATCATCATCATCATCATTGTCATCATCATCATAACTGTCATCATCCCAGCTGTTTCATCGAGTATACAGTTTCATCATAATCATCATCATCACAATAATCCCAGCTTAGTTAATTGGTACAGGAGTTTCAACATCACAGTCATCATCATCATCATCATCATCATAACTGTCATCATCCCAGCTGTTTCATCGAGTATATAGTTTCATCATAATCATCATCATCACAATAATCACAGCTTAGTTAATTGGTACAGGAGTTTCATCATCACAGTCATCATCATCATCATCATCATCATCATCATATTCATCCCATTTCTGTTAGTTCGTACAGAGGTTAAATCCTCACTGGTATCGCCAGTAGTAGCTGTATTATAATCATCAGCATCATTATCATCACCATCATCATCAGCCTGTGACACACCACTGCAGGATAAGGTCCCCTCTCACCTGTCTCCACTAAGATGCTTTCGGTGTTAGCTTGTTCCGTCCCAGCTCGGTGGATCTGCGAGTATCATCTCTATCTTGTTCTCTGTGTGCCTCATCCTCTCACTCCATCTCTGGTCTGCCATTTAGTTACGCTGGCTGTCCATGCGTTACCTGTTCTGTGGAAGACGTGACCTAAGGACTGCGTGTGGACTGACCTGTAAACAAGAGGACAAATATACGTGTGTTGCAGCATCACTACTATACCCTGTTCACTCTAACTTGGCGTAAAATTGCAATCTCTGTCTTAAATTTTGTGTTGTGACAAGGGGTTAACACTAGAATGGTGCTAGTCATGAAGAAGTAGTATAGAAATGATGCAGAGCTGTACAGTAAGTTTAATTCTTTCACTGAACTACGAGAAATAAGCTGCAAAAAACGACTATCTCGGCCTTGGTAAAATGAAGAACACCACAATATACTCGCGCGCGCCCGCGCGCGCGTGCGCGTGTATGTGTGTGTGTGTGTGTGTGTGTGTGTGTGTGTGTGTGTGTGTGTGTGTGTGTGTGTGTGTGTGTGTGTGTGTGTGTGTGTGTGTGTGCGTGCGCGCTTCAGGACAAAATAATTTACAATATTTTTTTTTTCCATCACATTGTCCCTCTGAAATCTGATTCACACATTAGTTTACATTCAGGTGCCAAACTGTACTGCTGGGTGTAAAGGGACAAGGTAGCAGGCAAACCTAGTCCACCAGTCTGATCGGCACGAGAATCAACAGGACGACACTCACACTGCTATTTCACTGGTGCTGAGACACCAAGATTGAGGCGGTACAAGGCAGAGTTGCCGTGAATTGCACACTGGTTGTGACGTCATTATTGCACACGGTCTCGTTTAGTAACCAGGATGACAGAGGATGTATTGTTGGTATAACTACCATAAAATTTGGTATACTGTGAATACTGGAAGAGAGGGTATAATTAATGATGTCAGACCTATTATGATTCAAGTGTAAGGACGTTAAATGATTAAGAGAGTTAATAAGTCAGCAAATGTTGATTAATAACCAGCCAAGAGACATGGAAGTTTATCCACATCCAAGTTTTCTAGTATATCAACTGTACACGATTTACAACATTGTTTCGGTATTTCTTTAATATTACAAAGCAAGTGTGGACTGCTAATGGTTGGCACGTGTCTTGTAAATAATATATATATATATATATATATATATATATATATATATATATATATATATATATATATATGATATCGCCAAGTGGGTAGAGGTAGACTGTTTCACGACGTATTCTTCCTTGTTTTAAATGACAATATTATAGACAAACGCTACATATTCGTTGGTTTAACTGTGAAGGGTCTGAATAACAATACATGTTAATGCCTCCCAGTCATAACAAAATCCCCCTTATTCCTACAAAATAACGTGAACAATTAGTGTGGAAAAAATTCCACACTAGTGTGGAATGACGTCCGCCTGCCCACACCTATGCTCGTCGTTCATTTGTTTTTCCACATTAGCAGACGATTTTCCACAAAACGACAGCACTGGACTACAAGGCCTCCTCATCTCCCTCACACTAACATCCCCCTTGTCTCATCAGAATTACGCCTAGTAGCCTTATAGATATTATTTCTTTGGGCCATGATACTTCCTGGCTGTCAGTGCGATATCCTTGTGTCCTAATGTAGTCACCTTAATGGCTAAAAACAGCAAATAGCCAACACTTACCTCAGGGGAATGATGCAACAGCAACACACACACACCCTCGTCCTTCCACTGTCATACGGCCACTAGCAAAAGTAGCCAAGTAGCGACGCCTACCAAGACGAGAAACTTGTCCAGCTACTTTTACAACCACTAGATGGTACCCGGGCCTTCTCATGGTAGGGGTAACTCTGGCATTCTATTCCAGGTACTGCTTGGCGATAGCAGTCAGTTGAGAGTGAGTCATACTACTCTGAGAGTGTTAATGCTGTCTCTATTAACTCTCATTATCATACAGCTCTCTTTACCAGCCCTATCCAAAAATAAATTGCAAAGGAAATCTTTGCCTGACTTCTGGGAGGTGCCTGTGTGTTACCATGGCAACCTCCCACACCACCACAGTTACATACACACATTTCCCCACCAGCAAGTTCCATTAGAGAGTATTGTGTGTGTGTGTGTGTGTGTGTGTGTGTGTGTGTGTGTGTGTGTGTGTGTGTGTGTGTGTGTGTGTGTGTGTGTAAATATGGTCCTGTGAGTGCATCTGTGTCTCACCACAATGCATCGCTAGACACCCACTCCACCCCACCACCAAACACCTTTTTCGCTTCATTTCTTGTCACAGAAATCTTTAATATTCACTGATCGTTTTTACAAATTAGGTCCGAGTATGTTCTACCAAATTGTGATGATAAAACGGCAATATTGGCATTAAATATGAGTACAAAGATGTTTTATATAAAGTGTGAGACTCAGTGGGCAATAAGCATGGTGTTAGCTTGGCTGGTGCAGGGAGTCTGTGTTACCATGGCAACCTCCCCACCTCACCACACCATCGCAGACATACACACATTTCCCTGCCACTAAGCTCCACAACAGAATACGTGTGTGTGTGTGTGTGTGTGTGTGTGTGTGTGTGTGTGTGTGAATGGTTGTGTTTTGTGTGTAGGTGAGGTGGGGGAGGTGTGGTTTGATGTGGTTGCAGTGTGTATGTGTGTGTGTGTGTGTGTGTGTGTGTGTGTGTGTGTGTGTGTGTGTGTGTGTGTGTGTGTGTGTGTGTGTGTGTGTGTAGGTGGGGTGGGGGGGTGTATGGTTTGATGTGGTTGCAGTGTGTGTGTGTGTGTGTGTGTGTGTGTGTGTGTGTGTGTGTGTGTGTGTGTGTGTGTGTGTGTGTGTGTGTGTGTGTGAATAGATGTGTTGTGTGTAGGTGGGGTGGGAGGGTGTATGGTTTGATGTGGTTGCATGTGTGTGTGTGTGTGTGTGTGTGTGTGTGTGTGTGTGTGTGTGTGTGTGTGTGTGTGTGTGTGAATAGATGTGTTGTGTGTAGGCGGGGTGGGAGGGTGTATGGATTGATGTGGTTGCAGTGTGTGTGTGTGTGTGTGTGTGTGTGTGTGTGTGTGTGTGTGTGTGTGTGTGTGTGTGTGTGTGTGTGTGTGTGTGTGTGTTGTGTGTGTGGTGTATGGTTTGATGTGGTTGCAGTGTGTGTGTGTGTGTGTGTGTGTGTGTGTGTGTGTGTGTGTGTGTGTGTGTGTGTGTGTGTGTGTGAATGGATGTGTTGTGTGTAGGTGGGGTGGGAAGGTGCATGATTTGATGTGGTTACAGTGTGTGTGTGTGTGTGTGTGTGTGTGTGTGTGTGTGTGTGTGTGTGTGTGTGTGTGTGTGTGTGTGTATTTCTGTCTGTCTGTTAGTTCACTACTCGTCAAAGAACGTTGGCTGTACATGAGAAGACATGCTTTTAAAGTTACGGCACAAATATAATGTGCTATGATGTCATCTACACTAATAATAACGCCACGCTTCGTCTCCCCTTTCTGTCTCCTTGCCTTGTGTCTGTCCTTCTGTCTGTCTCTGTCTTCCTGTCCCTCTATTGAAAACCACAAACTTCTCAACTGTCCACAACGTCCTAGATTATCATTTTATCCTGCAGTATACTATATTTTCTTTTTTCAGGGTAACTTGGCCCAGATTTTCGTCCTTTTGCCGCTTACTTCACATGGGCCATTGACAGAAAAGGGCAGCGCTACGGCTCCTCTTCAATGGCACTTTTTTGTGACTTACATGTTCTAGTATTAATCTATTGCTACAACTCAGTATTCAAGTTCGAGAGATGGAAGTTTTAGGCCAAGTTAGAGTAAAATGGGTACAGAATTAATAATGTCAAATAGCATACCTTTGGTGGGTGCAGCGAGAACAAGGCGACAGATCGCAGGCAGGAGGACAATGGCGGGAAAATCCTGCAAAATCTAACCACCAGCTTATGAAGTGACGCCAACAACACTCGCGCCTCACAATCGGTTCAAACGCCCGTCCACTTTATCGGTAAACACCTGTGGTTCTGAAGTATGATAACAGAAAATAAAATAATCGTGTAGACGTGATATACTGATGCGCTCTCTCCACGGAGTCTGCTTCTGACGTTCTGTTTATTGCTTGTTCATCACAATGCTTCGAAATTGATGAGCCTCTCACTCGGACATGACGACTGACTGAACCTTTATCTTTGTCTTGTACCCCTGACCTTTTACTGAATGCTATAAAAAACGAATTACTTCATCCTAACCTAATTCAGAGTTTAATGACAGAGATGATCTGCTCGCTTGACTTCCCCGCGCACCTTTTGTGACACCACAGATTAAGTCGGGGTGGGCTTCCTATTCAGAGAAAGCAGTAAAATGGATGGGTAACTGCGAAAAATTAGTCAGTCACTGTCCGCTGACTCTTCCTGCTTGGATTCCAGCGTCAACGTTCCAGAGTTAGTAAGGGCTTGTGCAGAATAGTAAATTCAAAATCTAAATAAATAAGATAATCTGCTGATTTTATTCCTCTAATCTTGCTAACAGACAGGCAGACAGACAAAGGCCGACAGGAAGGCAGACAGGCAGGCAGGCAGGAAGGGAGGCAGACAGGAAGGCAGACAGGCAGGCAGGCAGGCAGGCAGGCAGGCAACTGATGGATTTATAAACCCGGCCAAACACATAGCTTCATCGCGCTTTCTCGGATGGTTGTAATATCACCCCCTTCTGGCAGAAAAAAACGAGATTTTTTTTTTTTGGGTCGCTTTTCTCATTACCCATTGTTTTTCAGCCTTACTCGTACCAGATTACGTTAGTTAACAATGATCTGATTATTTGAGGATTAATAAAGCTTTAGTTTCACTCTGTATATGAGAAAAAAAGGCAGAGAAAATATCAACAGTACCCCCATTAGTCTAATACCACAGCCTTCTCCCATTCGCCTCTGTCTACGTTTTTTCCTTTAACCATTCTTTTCCCCAAATGGAGAGTTGTGGCAGACTCCTGTATTCCATAAACTAGCATGTTATTCGTTCTACGTACAGAGTATTATGCGAAAATCTTGCATGTCACTGGCCACGAGATTTTAGGTAGAGAGATTTTGAAGTGATGTAGGGGCTGGGAACTCTCTATCTTGACTGCTTTTGGGCTGGGAGTTTACTGTTAGTAGTAGTAGTAGTAGTAGTAGTAGTAGTAGTAGTAGTAGTAGTAGTAGTAGTAGTAGTAGTAGTAGTAGTTTGAGAGATCAGCATTCCAGATTTCATTGACGAATAGTATGGAATCTTCAGGCTAGAAATGTCCGGTAGAGTTACGACATATCAGCAGTGTCTGACTTGGTAGGTTCCTTTGAATTCAATAGACGACATTTTGAGCATTATTTCAGCTCTCGGTGTCAATGCACTTCAAAGCTCTCAAAGTTTTCCAACCAGATTTTCATATAGTAGTTTGTCTTAAGGGTACTACTAAGCCTCCATGACTAACACAGATAGTGGAGTACCAACATATCCAGTACTTCAATGCTAGGGAGGCCATGTGGGGTGCTTTTGGTCATGCCTGAGTTCGCTGGCTTTTCTTTGGTTTGTTCTTAAATTCTGGTGGCATTATTTAACCCATTATGTACTCAGAGAATTTTCACAGGATGCTTATCTAATTAGACTTGTTATTTACGGCTAACGTTTAAGGCTGTTAATATAAAAAGAGGGTAATCACACAAGATAACAGTTATTTATCTGAAGACATACAGTAATCAGGTTAGGAAAGAAACTCAAACATTCCTGTATTTCACGCTTATATGTATCAACATCTACACTTCGTGGCTTTGCAAAAGATGAATTTATGTCGTTTCGAAGACTGGTGAGTAGAGAGGGACTGGCGGGGATGTGTGGTGGTGTGGGGCGGGATATGGTGACACACTGCAGTAAAGAAATGCCACATAGCTCTCTGTTGGCTGCTCCTGTTACTGGCCGCTCGTCACCCCTGCGAAAGGAATAATATCTTAGTTAACCTTCACTGCCACAGATCTTTAGTATTAAATAAAATCGTCTTGAGATAGTAAGAATAAAATAAAAACTGTGATCTAGCATTAATTGGGTTAGTAATGGTAACACAACCAGGGTCTTGTGTATCATATTCTACTGCAAGTGACTTTGGAGACTTTGTGAGGTGTGGCTGTGTGGAAGTGTAGCAATGTGCAGGGGTGTGTGTCTCACAAATCAAAAAGAAAATATTAAACAAAGCATCAGCCTTCAACCAAGCATATCCCAGACAAGAAAACAACTACACTCATTCACTGCTGCGAAGGTTACGGCTAGAACATCGCCCCCTTCCCAATATAATCGACGAACAAAACCAAAACTGCAAACACTGCAACGCAAACTCTCCTTTTCCCCTACTACATTATCTACTAAAATGCCCTGCAACCGAACTACTCAGAGCGGCAGAATCTACCCCAACCCACACATCCCACCCACTGAACCCTCCGCCACCCCTCGTCACGTCTTACAGCTGTCTATCTATTGCCAGACGCCTTCATCCCATACGGGGTGACCACAAACAAATCGCCTCCACGTCGCCCTGTTCCCCGTCATTTCACTGTCCTGCTCCCAACTCACAATCCCCTCTCTCTCATATACCTCTCCACTCCATCCCTTCATCTCATCCTTGGCTTCCCCCTCCCTCTCTCCCCCTCCACCTCACTCACATACACTCTCCTCGTCAGTCTCTCACTCTCCATCCTCTCCACATGGCCAAACCACCTCAGTGTGTCGTAGATGCTGCACCTAAATAACGCTCACCCCTTTAATACTCCAATTCTAATCTTTCTATTTTCCCTCTTCTTACTACCTCCTGTCCAACCACACACACCGACAGGGCCATAATCAAGGCTCGGTCTCCTCTATAGGCGGAGATAATCTATAAACAACAACAACAACAACAACAGTCAGGCCCTCGCTCCTTCACCACGTGGCCAGGAACAGGCTTGGCCAGTAACTCTCTCTCTCTCTCTCTCTCTCTCTCTCTCTCTCTCTCTCCCTTTCTCTCTCTCTCTCTCTCTCTCTCTCTCTCTCTCTCTCTCTCTCTCTCTCTCTCTCTGATTTTTGCTGTTGGCTAACGATGTGTAACCGCTGCTGTGACACGTTTGAATTA
>NC_136958.1:44886346-44928704 GCF_032717465.1 Coenobita brevimanus | reverse complement strand
CCCTACCAATCTTAGTTACGATGGAGAAATGATCGTAAGCCTGGGAAGCTCAGGGTCGTATGGTATGTGACTTTGGAGGGTCCGTAACACTTTATCCTTAGCGATTTATTTTCTTTATTACACATCAATAGCCTCTCTTGTGTTACTGATGCAAATTATGTCCATGTTTAAGCGATCTCTCTCTCTCTCTCTCTCTCTCTCTCTCTCTCTCTCTCTCTCTCTCTCTCTCTCTCTCTCCAAAATACTAAGTTTTCTATGCTAAACGGAATATCGCTGAAATAGCCTTAGTGTACAGCATCTGGCACTGGAGAATATGTTGTGCTTCTTCCTCAGCAAAATACTTTCTATCGTGCCCCTTAGAGCCTCTTGCATGCTGAATGTATCTTTTCAGTAACAACGCTTATTGCATTTGTATCGTGCAAGTGGACCATTGGCTGTTTACAATAAATCGCTAAAAATGACACGTTAAGAAGCCTTTCGTGCCACTCAATGCGACTCCATGAGCGACGCACATCCTCCCTTTACGAAGGCTGGGGGATGACTGACAGACTGAGCTAAGAGTGCCCAGTCCTCATACACTACATACCCTCGTCCTCATCCACACGTCCTTATCCAAATTTGACGGGGCGTTAATTTCGGTGGCTGTTTCTTACCCATACGCCAAAAAAATGCAGATTAAACTTTCCTTGCACCAACTGGAGTCTGAGGTTCAAAAATGACATGGGTAATAATAAGGGGCTTGTTGATTTTTGGACTGGTTTTTTGCTAGTGGATTTTTAAACAGGCGAAAGGTGATGGAGTGTGTGTGTGTGTGTGTGTGTGTGTGTGTGTGTGTGTGTGTGTGTGTGTGTGTGTGTGTGTGCGTGCGTGCGTGCGTGCGTGTGTGTGTGTGTGTGTGTGTGTGTGTGTGTGTGTGTGTGTGTGTGTGTGTAGTTAAATCCAAGTCTGTATGTGCGTAAAAGTGAGTAAAGTAGAGGCATTTGCGTGAGAGGGAATATGATTTGAGTGCCACGGGAACAGATGTGTGTGTGTGTGTGTGTGTGTGTGTGTGTGTGTGTGTGTGTGTGTGTGTGTGTGTGCGGAGATGTCGGGGCAACAGGTGAGCATGGGGGTCAGTGACTCAGTGTGGCCTGCGCCTTCATCGCGGGCGGGTATGGGCTCCGGGTCCAGGGAGCTTCATAGTAACATTGGCTAACAAATCCCGTAGAGTTTGCTGTGAGATGTGGGTGTAAGTGGACGTGTGACAATTGTGATCTCCAGCGACTATTTAGTGCGCGAGGGAGTGAAGATAGAGCTGTAGACTCCTTTAACATGTATTGTGGGTTTGGAGGCTTGTCGGTGTGGTAAAATGTAGAGGTGATAATAACTGTGTTTTTGGGGTGCGTGAAGGAGTGACGTATTACGGCCTTCTCTACCAACGTAAGCGATTTTCCAAGGACTGTCGCTGTAGGTGTAAGTGTGGGTGTGATACGGTGATGTAGGTTAAGATGTCAAGCTAAGGTCCTGGATGCCTGTTTATCTGAGTACTTGAAGGCGTGAAGGGAAATTGTCACACTCCTGAAGGCTTGTATGGAAGTTTCTGGGATGCGTGGGTGTGGTAATGAACGGGATGCCTGATTTAGAGTTAGAAGAAGCCTTGGAGAGTGCTTGTCATGGATTCCTATTTGCTTTATAGAGTACGTGAAGCAAAGAAGGTACAGGCAAGGAGCTATGTATCTCTAAGGTATTTTCTGAGGGTCGTAGGAGTGATAAGGGTGAATAAACTTGATTGTCGTGGTGTAGATTAACCCATATAACTCTGTGATGTGTTCTTACAATCTCAATACTCCCAGATAATTTTACGCGCCTTGGTGTAGGGCCGTCGTGCTGTGGGGGTTAATATTGGCTGTATCAAGCTCATCCACGTCAAAAGATTCTTCTAAGCATAATAAAATCACTCACCAATACGAAGAATCTAACCAGAAATACATAAGCGGATTGAAGATGTTAATATTCAAAGATCTGCAGTGGTTTTATGCCTATCTGCTTGACACAGTGTACGTGGGGCAGTGTGTTTAAGTGTGTGTACGTGGGGCAGTGTGTTTGTGTATAGGTTACCCGATGCCTGCTACACCACCAGCAGTCATGTGTGTGCCATCCAACGCTGCTAGTTTTACATCTACTACTACTGCTCCCACTCCTACTACCGCTACTACTACTGTTACTACAGTCCTGCCCTCAACAGTGTCAGTCATTATGTTCTAAGTGTCAGGGACACTTGGCGATCAGTGATGTGAAGGCTGCAATAAGTAGTGATCTAAAACCCACTGAATTCAATGCAGCAATAAGTAGTGATCCAATACTAAGTGAATTCGATGCTGCAGTGAGTTGTGATCTGGTGCACAGTAAAGTCAATTATGAAGTAGGCCTTCGTGTCGATTTGGGCCTCAGTGAAGTTAGTGCTGCAGGAAATAGTGATGAAATGTTCAGTGAGGTTAATGCTGCAGTGAGTAGTGATCTGGTGCTCAGTGAAGTTGATTCTGCAGTAAGCGATTGGGACTCATGAGGATCAATCCTGCCTTGATTAGTGATTCGGTGCTCAATGAAGTACGTGATGCACTGGGCATAAGTAATGGTCGGGTACTCAGTAAGGCTAATGCTGCAGTGAGTACTGATCTGGAACTCAGTAAGGCCGATGCTGCAAAACGCGTTGATCTCACTTCTCAGTGAAGTCAATGCTACAGTACGTGGATTAATGAGTGAAGCACTAGTTACACCACTCTACCAAGAACATATTAGCACCATACTAAAACCACACTTACAGCCATAATAACACCACTCACCACACCATTACATTTACCAGTCACATCAACATACCACACACCACATCGTCGGTGCTTCATTTGTACCACTCAGCACATCTACACATCACAGTTATACTACATATTGCTTTCACACTCCACACCAGCCACCACTACACACTCATATATACCATTCCCCGATACAGTAACACCACTTAATTCATATTACACTACACCACCCACAAACACAACACGCCACACTCGCATCACACACTAACACACCACACTACACCACAATTACTCCATCACGTTCACTTCTTAATACGAGGGGTGTAGTTTTTTGAAGGCTGATGTGGCACCTGTACATTCGTTTATACTGCATGACTACTAACCTGCAGAAACCTTATTATAATTACCTTGATCATGATACCCTTTGAATCATAGCACATACGTACACAGAGGTGGGAGTGGAGACAGGCTAACAGGCGAGGGAAGGCTGAGACAGAGAGAGAGAGAGAGAGAGAGAGAGAATATGATTGGTATATTAAACATGTATTACGTCACTGCCAGTAACCCGTGCGTACAGTGACAGCGCTGAGGTAGGTGTTTGTGGAGTTGGGTAGGATATGGGTGCTGAAGGCTGAGTTTCCTTTGCTCCTTCACGCTCGTGTGTGTGTGTGTGTGTGTGTGTGTGTGTGTGTGTGTGTGTGTGTGTGTGTGTGTGTGTGTGTGTGTGTGTGTGTGTGTGTGTGTGTGTGTGTGTGTGTGTACGCGCTCACTTCCAAACTGAGGAATAAAGTGTTTTTGGCTTGAATTATATGAATCTTACCCAGAAATATATTTAACCATTCCCAATCCAACAATATATGAACCATGATCCCTGGCTGTGGGGCACAAAAGTATTTATAATTCAAATTCAGTAACTACGCTCAATTAACGCAATGGCCAAGCGTAAGTCAGAACAGAGATTTTAGTTATGACGCCTGAGATAAGGGAAATAATATCGTTATTCATTTTAACATCAATCCCACTCTGATGATGCACAAAGCCCAATTATCACTGCCATTGCATGCACTAAATTATCATGTTTACTCAAAAGCCATTCATGTTGGAGACAGCCAAATCGGTCTACCCTACAGTGGGAGGCTTTTAATAACTTGCAGCAGCATAATGTGGAACTGTTGGGGATGAAGTGCTTGAAAGGGTACAGCTGGGAAGGAGGGTTGTTGGTTCACTGAAAGCAGTGATGAGAAATAGGGAGGTGAGTATGGAAGTTAAGAAGTCACTGCATGAGAGTACTGTGATCCCTACCCTGACGCATGGAAGCGAGGCATGGACCTTCCAAGAGGGGAACAAGTCAAGAGTGAGAGCAGTGGAAATGAGTTACCTGAAAGGAGCATGTGGAGTGACATGGAGGGACAGGTTGACGAATGAAGAAGTGAAGGAACGTTGTGGGGTGGATGTGGATGTGGTTGAGAAGATTAGGAGAAATACAATGAGGTGGTTTGGACATGTGGAGAGAATGGAGAATGAATGACTGACTAAGAGGGTGTATGTAGGTGAGGTGGAGGGAGGGAGAGGGAGAGGTAGACCGAGGATGAGGTGGAGGGATGGAGTTGAGAGGTATATGAGGGAGGGGGGAGTGAGTTTGGCAGAGGGCAGTCAAATGGTGGGTGACAGTGCGACTTGGAGGCGTTTTGTCTGCGGCCACCCTTTTCGGGATTAGGGCGTCGGGCTATAGATAGATAATGTGAACACGGAATAATGGCCTAATGGATAACACAGACAATTTATTAATCATGAATCAGCAATTAGCCCATCTTCTCTTCACAGTAAATTAATGGACTCTGTCAGGCATGCTAGACACGTTCTTAACAAAGTATGCATTAATGTAGAGAAAATGTTCCGTGTGTTGATATATGAGCCAACAGCTGCTGAAATGCCCTCTCTCCCCTTGATGTGGCTTGAGTTTATGAAATGGAACTCGATTAAAACATGAAGAAAACAAGACTTAGCCCTGAACATCCAAGCTCCCGTCACAGTACATCCACATCCACT
Organism: Coenobita brevimanus; assembly: GCF_032717465.1. Lineage (NCBI taxonomy): Eukaryota > Metazoa > Arthropoda > Malacostraca > Decapoda > Coenobitidae > Coenobita > Coenobita brevimanus. The sequence continues at coordinate 44,923,866 of NC_136958.1, read as the reverse complement.
ACAGCGCCATCACAGCAAGCATGGATTGCAGGCAAAGACGTTACATATAATTTAGTTTACCATTTCAGTTATTCAGATTGTTGCACCATCGTTAAAATTAAAATGAAGCTCCTCTCTCTCAGTAAAAGTGAAATGTCAACAAACACAGTGGTGCCACATCTACCCCAACACGCCACCCGTGGTACTGAAATGTAAACAAACACAGTGGTGCCACATCTACCTCCAACACGCCAAACCCTGGAGTACTTAAATGCGGACGCGACAGTACAGAATTGCCACCATCTCAGCCACCCCCGACCTTCCCATACCAAACCAGGAACACGCCACACTTACACCACTCTCCAGCCACACCCACCACACACCTACACCACACACCACCACACAATCATACACCATTTTTACACCAAACCACATACCAATAATATACACCAACACCATCATCATACACCAACACAATACACCATTTCACACCACACACCACATCACACACCAACACAATACACCATTTCACACCACACACCACATCACACACCAACACAATACACCATTTCACACCACACACCACATCACACACCAACACAATACACCATTTCACACCACACACCATATCACACACCCTTCAACAATATTCAATATTATACACCATTTTCACACCAGCACCATACATAACAACACCACCAGCATCACACACCATATCTACTCCACAATCAAACCACCCACAACACCACACAACAACATCACACACCCTTCACCAGCATCACAAAATTCTTATTAAGTTACTTCAGCATCCTACACCACACTAACACCACTCACCGCCACACACCACACTCACACCACATACCATCACACACCACATATACACCACACACCAACGTCACAAACTTTTACACAAATTCAACAGTAACTCTAACCTAAGCAACAACATTAGGCTATCACAATCACTCGACAAGGCGCCCTGTGTGTGTGTGTGTGTGTGTGTGTGTGTGTGTGTGTGTGTGTGTGTGTGTGTGTGTGTGTGTGTGTGTGTGTGTGTGTGTGTGTCTCTCTGTCTCTGTCTCTGTCTCTGTCTCTCTCTCTCTCTCTCTCTCATCAATACACAGGCTAATTTTCTCAATGATATAGGAGGGTCCGTAGCATCTTTTAACAAGCGATTTATCACGTCTTTTAAACCTTGATATTGTCCTCCGTACCATTTATTTTATTTTTCTTAAGTCTCGAAAATGTTTTCCTAAATATCGCCCAAGAGGGAAAAAAAAATCAGAATAAATCACTATATTAAATGTGTTACGAAGCATCTTATGGCACTAAAATTTGGCCTACATTAATACCAGGACAAACACCAGCAGTAACAGTACAACACCATAATACCACCAACATAATAACACCAACAGGCATTCAATACACCATAGGGCACAAGAGGAATTAACACCAACACCAACATCATCAAAAGGAACATTTTAGCAACACCACACCATAACACCAGATAATACCAGAGCCACAGTTCGCCTCCTTTTGCTTGCAGATCTTCGTCCTTTTGCAGCTTACTACCACACACCCATCACACACCACATACCATATACACTACATACCACACACCACATATACACCACATACCAACACCATCTATTATCAACACCAAATATTCTAATCACACCACCAATACCACCCATACCAGCAAACCAACACCGCTGGATTACGATACCTTAGATTACTGCTAAATGTGCCCTATCACCTGAGTGGATGGTTCAAGGTGAGCCTAAAGGACATACGTGGGAGTGGGAGAGAGGCTCATAGGGGAGGGAAGACTGGGTGAGAGAGAGAGAGAGAGAGAGAGAGAGAGAGACCAAGATGACAAATACGGAAGGAGGAAAAGATAAGAACAGGGAAGGACAAATGAATAAAAGATGGTTTTATGTATAAAAGTGTGTGTGTGTGTGTGTGTGTGTGTGTGTGTGTGTGTGTGTGTGTGTGTGTGTGTGTGTGATTTAATTTAACCATGCATTGACAGAGGCAAAAAATATGAAGAGAAAAAAAGAATAATACACGAAGTAAACTGAGAGAGAAACAACACACAAATTACTGAACCATGAAACCCCCCTCTCTCTCTCTCTCTCTCTCTCATGAATGGGCCAGCCTCTGCCATTCATTGTTTCGCCAGCTCAGCATAGCAGTAACGCAACTCTCCATTCATCACCATTGTTTTGTCTCGCTCCACTTATTTTTCGATCTAAATTGTGATTGGATATTTTATAATTGTATCTCCCTTGTCGATTAATATCTTGTGGATTTATGTGTAAAGGATGTGGAAAGGATGGAGAGTGAGAGACTGACGAGGAGAGTGTATGTGAGTGAGGTGGAGGGGGGAGAGGCAGGGGGAGGCCATGGATGAGATGGAGGGATGGAGTGGAGAGGTATATGAGAGAGGGGGGTGTGAGCTGGTAGCGGGGCAGTGAAATGGCGGGGGACTAAGCGATATGGGGGCGATTTGTTTGTGGCCACCCTTTACGGGATTAAGGCGTCTGGCAACAGATTGATAGATAGTTAGAGAATAACTGATTTTTTTTTTTTGCCAGCCTTCTTCATCTTTCCTTCCTCTTTCTTTTGCCTTTTGAATCAGATCTTACTCTTTTCTCTTGCTCTCTGTCTTCCTCTTTCTTCAACATTATCCTTAAATATCTCCCTCTTCCTCCTACCTCCATCGCTCCACCTTCTCTCCATCCCTCCTTTACATCCCTCTATCTCCTCTACACTCCTCTACATTCTCTCCATCCCTCCAGCTTCTCTCCATCCCTCCACCTTCTCTCTCCACTCCGCCATCTTCTCTCCATCCCTCCATCTTCTCTCCATCCCTCCACCTTCTCCATCCCTCCATCGTCTCTCCATCCCTCCACCTTCTCCCCATCCCTCCACTTTCTCTCCACTCCTCCACCTTCTCTCCATCCCTCCACCTTCCCTCCATCCCTCCACCTTCTCTCCATCCCTCCACCTTCTCTCCATCCCTCCACCTTCTCTCCATCCTTCCACCTCTCCAGCTTCTCTCCATCCCTCCACCTTTCCATCTTCTCCATCCCTCCACCTTCTCTCCATCCCTTCACTTTCTCTCCACTCCTCCACCTTCTCTCCATCCTTCCACCTTCTCTCCATCCCTCCACCTTCTCTCCATCCCTCCACCTTCTCTCCATCCCTCCACCATCTCTCCATCCCTCCATGTTCTCTCCATCCCTCCAGCTTCTCTCCACTCCTCCACCTTCTCACCATCCCTCCATCTTCCCTCCATCCTTCCACCTTCTCTCCATCCCTCCAACTTCCCTCCATCCCTCCACCTTCTCTCCATCCCTCCATCTTCTCTCCATCCCTCCAGCTTCTCTCCACCCCTCCACTTTCTCTCCACCCCTCCACCTCCCCTCCAGTTTCCTCCATCTCTCCAGTCAGACACTCTTCCCGTCTCATAAATTCCTCCTGACTTGTGCCGCGAAGTGGTCGGATAATTTAAATCTCTCTCTCTCTCTCTCTCTCTCTCTCTCTCTCTCTCTTCCTCCTTCTCTCCCACTTTCCCTCCTCCTTCCACCTCTCCCTTCCTCCTACCCTCCTTCTCTCCCACTTTCCCTCCTAACTCCACCTCTCCCTTCTTCTTTCCCTTTCTCTCTCTCTCTCTCTCTCTCTCTCTCTCTCTCTCCTTCCATCCTTCTTCCCCTCTCTCCTTTCACACTTCCCTCCTTCTCTGCCTCCCTCCTCCTGTCCTTCTTTCCTTCCCTCTCCCTCCCTCCTTCAGTTCTCCCTCCTCTCTCTCCTTTCCTCCTCCCATCCTTTCTTTCTCCTTCTGTCCCTCCTTCCGTTATTTCCTCTCTCTCTCTCTCTCTCTCTCTCTCTCTCTCAACCTCTTCCCATCCTTCCCTCCCCTCTCCTCTCCATCTTCTATCTCTCCTTTGGATTCAGTCTCTCCATCCTCCCTTACTTCCACTTATCATCATCATCATCATCATCATCAGCAGCATCATCATCATCATCACCACCACCATCATCATCATCATCATCATCACCATCATCATCATCATTACCGGGTATTCTGTCCTCACCATCACCATCACCAGCAACCATCTCTCTCTCTCTCTCTTCCCTTCACCATGATCATCATCTTTTAGTTTTAAGCTTCATATTCATCTCTCTCTCTCTCTCTCTCTCTCTCTCTCTCTCTCTCGCCCCTGCCTTGCTCTAATAATTGAAATACTAACAAGCGAAGCGACGTGTTGTGTAGAAATTGGCAGGTTGGTTAATTAGGTGAACATGCCCTGAGTGTGTGTGTGTGTGTGTGTGTGTGTGTGTGTGTGTGTGTGTGTGTGTGTGTGTGTGTGTGTGTGTGTGTGTGTGTGTGTGTGTGTGTGTGTGTGTGTGTGAGAGAGAGAGAGAGAGAGAGAGGACGAAGATTTATGAAGGGAGGGGAGAAGATGAGAGAGGGAGAAAGGGAAGGGGAGGGATGCAAGGGGAGGCGACGTTGTGAGAATGGAGGAGGAGGCGGAGGAGGAGGAGGAGGAGGAGGAGACATGAAAAAGCTAAGATGTCTGGAAAAAAAGAGGCCCTCCTCAAGAAAAATAAAATCGACTGAGAAAGCAAGAAGAAGATAAAGACGTGATTCTCTCTCTCTCTCTCTCTCTCTCTCTCTCTCTCTCTCTCTCTCTCTCTCTCTCAGTATAAATCCCTACTGATCCTCTATGTCTCTTATTTCTTATATATATATTTCAAGTCCAATTCATGGTACCATCGCCACCTCACCCACACCTTTAATATAACCTCCTTCCCTCTTATATTTCCACACCTGCAGCACCACCTATGTGCCCAGCCTTCCATATTATACTTAATTTCTAGTCGTATCTAAGATTCACTCCCACAAACATTCTGTTCTCAAATCTAGGATAAACACCATAATCTTTCATTATTTTTTCCTATAGCCACTACCTTTGTGCCCAAAATTGCTGGCTTATTATTCATTTTGAGTTTCTTTTTGGTGGCGACTATCATCCACTCACTTGATGTAGTGCTGCCTACTGCTTCTTCACCTTTATCATCTTTTTCTGTGCCTGTCCTCCTCTCTTCCTATTTCTCCCATGTTTCCTGTCGCTTTTCATTACTCTTTCCTATTCAGGTGGCATTACATTGAATGACAAGCCTAATGGTTTCCTGTAAGCCAGGAAACCATTTACAACGCTGGCTGGTAACCATATCACCAACCCATACCTGTTTCTTACATGTCAACTAGTGGGTTGGCGGAGGGTTAGTGCCGCTCCCCGTAAACAACTAACTCACAAACAGCCACCCCTTATTGGATTATGGCGTCTGGCTATAGATATATAGATGGATAATTTCTTTTATATCCCTCTCTCACACCAAGTACAATTCCTCTACCTAAAATATTTCTTTACCTCTCGTTACCTCCTATTTTCTCTTGATTCCTTACTTATAATACTTATGTCTACCCTAATTTAAGTTATATTACCATTGCCATCCCATCCTCACATTCGGTATAAATCCTTAACTTTATATATACTGTATATCTATTCACTTCAGACTCTAATCCAAGTAGCAACGTCTAAAACATAAATCTTTTTCTAGTTGTTATGTATAGTTTGTATATTCATGTCAAGTGCTTGTCCGAGACTCTCACGTCTCGTACGAGGACTGCGAGGCCAGCACACACACACACACACACACACACACACACACACACACACACACACACACACATCTACCTATATAAATACCGACATATACACACACGCATTACAATCTTTGTTTCTCCCTTCCTCCCTCTCTGTTACCCCCCCCCACACATAAGCGACAATCTCTCTCTCTCTCTCTCTCTCTCTCTCTCTCTCTCTCTCTCTCTCTCGCACCTGAGTCTAACCTTCCATGCTCTCCTTCAGGTGCCAGTTTGTCCCGGCGTCTTGGAGCTGTGCCAAGAGTCACCCTTTCTTTCACTCTCTCGTCTCGTCTCGTCTCGTCTCGTCGCTTCACCCACGCCCCAATCAAGCCAGGACGACAAGACGACTCAGCTGCACGACCTCCTACGACCTCACAATCTACTACGACCAGCTATAAGTCATCCCAAGTCACAACGACCAGCTGCACCCATCGGCAAATTAACTGCTCCTCCTTCTTTTATATTCCAGTCAAGGCAGCTGCATCTACCTCCTTCCAGGACAAGACGACTCAGTTGCACAACTTTCTACAACACCCTTAAGCAACGACCTACGACCAGCTGTACCCATCAACGACTTCACCTGTCTCACACGACTACTCAAGCTACCACGACCAGGTGCACCTACCTCCTTGAACGACAGGACGACAACAACGACTCAGCTGCATCCGACGACGACCCCGCTGCACCCAAGACGACACCCCACGTCATCACGACCACCAGTACCCACGACCTCTTCATACTACGACCACAACGACTTGACTTCACCTCACACCACACTTCATACTATCACGTCCAGCTACCTACCTCTTCACTTAACGACTCAGCTGCATCTTACACGACCCCTAAGTCACCACGACCACTTCAGGAACGACTACTAGACTGAAAAGAATAATATAACCACTTTGAAGCTTTAACCAATATATTCCGATCTCAATTTTTTATATATAGGAAAGACTGTGCTATCAAACTCGTGGGCACTATCAGATAAGAAATAAGCGCCTTTGATCTTACGCTTCACGTCACCTGATAACGTACAACTTGATCCAGTGAGCAATGAGAAGTGTTTATTACTCCACTCGATTTGAAAACTACAGTAAGTGGATTATCAGGTGGACTGAGATAAGTGGGTCTAGTTCAGCTCAAACCTTCTATAATAAAGTGTACGTTTAATGATCCACTTGATCTGATAACTAAGTGCCATATCAAGTGAACCAAGAATGGCAAGTTTCTTTCTCTACACATACCCTGAAAACAAAAGCCAATAATAATTTAAATATCCACTTAAGATGATGGCTAAATGAGTTATCTTGAATAAGGACAAGTGGGTTTAATCCTGATCTACACATACTACATTCTTATAACTAAAAGATATATTCAGTAAACGATAAATGAGGAGATAACTGAGAGCTTTATCAAACGTACTCTAAATCCGTTTAATATTCCAATGTACCTGAAGAGTGAGTGCTTTATCGAGTGGAGATGTGAGGGATAAATTAGTGATGAGTGATAAATGACTTAGCGTCCCACTCGCTTTGATAACTGAACTATTTATCTCTTGAACTATAAATGGTTAGATAAGTGAATTATACACGGGCTTAATATTCGACTTCGTTTTTATTATTAACTGCTTTATCAGGTGAGCAAGAAAACAGGCTCCGCTACCACCACTACTCCTCATTCTCTCTCTCTCTCTCTCTCTCTCTCTCTCAAGGTCTTGCGGTGCGTCGTTGTCGTGGTGCGGGTCGTTAAAGTGGGAGACCATTACAATCAATCCCACGGGCAGGTTCAGGCACGACCACAGCCCCCTACCCTCCTCCTCTGCCCTTCCTCAACCCTTCTACCCTACTCCTTCCCCCTCCTCTCCCTCAATCTCCCTTCTTCCTCCACCCCCACCAGCCCATTCCTAATCTGTGTCGGAAGTGACGCTACCAGTCTCCGTCTAACAAAATCGAATACCTTTAGAGAGAAGAGGATCAAGCTGGAAAACATATAAGCTTTAAGGAAGACAAGATCACTGGAATACACACAGTTTTAAAGACAACACATGGCTGAAAAGTATCTATAGCTTTAAAGACAAAATCGCCTTAATTACTGCAACAAGTTCACGTCCAGCAAGAATTCAAGAACTCTGAACAAATCTAATGGGAAAATTATATAGCTTTAAAGAGAAGAGTATCGAACTAGAAACAGCTACTTATCTACCCGCCCCAAGAACTGTAATTTGCAACCACTCTACGCTTCAGTGATTTAGCTCTGAAGGCAAGAGAATCAAACTGAAAATTACAGTCACCCTACCCCTCACAGAATCAAATAGCTTTAAAGACAACAGAATCAAGTTGCCTATATCTATCAAATCAAGTTCCTCAGAATTTATCAGCTTTAAAAACAAGTGTAACAAGCTGAGAATCGCTACTGCGTAAAATATCATATTCAAGTGGAGTAGAATCAAGACCGAAAAAGTGGAAGAAAAGAGAAAGGGAATCACAGTTTTCATAAGGACAGTAGAATCCAGCCAGCAGTTACTGACAGGCCAGATAAATCCAAAAGTTTATCAGTGTAAAAGAGATTTGGATTCCGTAACAAGAGGATAAGTGACAGCAAGAGACAAATACGAGTGGAAAAGTGTGGTCACCATTACAAAAACCCGAAACAGGCTAAAATATACAAGTGAGATATACGATAGAGCTAAGATAAAAATAGCTCTAAAATAAAGAATAACTGAGACAGAAGTGGCAAATAAGTAACACTCAAAGGGGAAATAAGAACTAAGATGCGTGCTGGCTAAATCACGAAACAGCGTAAGATCCATACGAATGTAAAAGCGCGCCTCTGTACTGTTGTTGGTGGAGGTGGTAAGGATCCGTGTGACTGTGTGAGGGAGTGTCATCAGCGCGTGGAGTGGCAGTACCCTCATAGTGGGGCTCCTGGGTGGTGTAGCCTTGGTCCCACCCGACTAATGCTCCACCTCTATCCCCCCCCCCACGTCCCCCCATTGCGCGCAGACCAGCCTCACAGGACCAAGTCTTCCTAAACATTCTTGGGCATGAATTGTGCTTGAGACTCTCTCTTCGTGCTATTAATGTAAGTCACACTAGCAGACAATTACGTGCCATCTCATACAGCTACTAGACATTTACGTGCCTTCTCATATCATACAGATGCTAAACACTTACGTGCCTTCTCATACACCTGCTAATGACATTTCCGTGCCTTCCCAAATTATACAGCTACTGGACATTAACGTGCTTTTATCCTAAGTCATATAGGTATTAGACACATCACAAGCAAACTAGACTGAGTGCTAATGTAAAAGACAGACTCAAAAAAATGGTCCACTGATAACACTGAACTATAGATTCTCTGTTCGTCCCTTCACTTTGAGTCATACAGCAACTGGACCTTTAACAAACAAGCTCTAGTGAATAACAGTGAAAAATACAAGCCTTATAGAAATCGTATACCCGTGTAACTGAAAGGAAAGGAAAGGAGGGAAAGGAAGGAAGGAAGGGGAAGGAAAGGACCAGCAACCACATCCCATGCCCTTCAACTCCCCAATTCGTCTGTGGCACAAGACCCCTAATAAGACATAAAAAATCCTCCAACAACATCACCACTCACCAGCACCACCCACGTTCCCCTCCATCAAAGGGACTAGTTTACCTGCTCTGAAACATCCCATTTACTTTATGTCATAATCCCTGCACCTGGTGATCTATATCTTACCACAAACAGACGGGATTAGAGGCTTGCTACAAACTCTCCATCCCAACTTCCTCTCTCTTCCCCCGCCCTCTCTCTCTCTCTCTCTCTCTCCCTCTCTCTCTCTCTCTCATACCGACCTCAGCCCCGACCCACCACAGGCTTTGTCGTGGCCTAGCGGGGTGGCTCCTTTATCCCAACTGAGTCGCTACCCAGCCACTGATAAGCCCCGATAAGTCCTTCATCCTACCCCGCTCACCCCTGTTACCACCAACCTCGTACATCCTACGAAAAAGAACACCCCGGGGAAGGAGCAGCAGGGTTGACGAGGAAGGAGCGTGAAGATTGTGATCAGTGGGGCTCCATTATAATCGGATTTCACGGGGATACGGAGGAAGAGAAAGAGGCTCAGCTAAATGACATCAGTGTGGTGGGACACGTAGATATACAGCTGTGTCCTATTATGGTAACAAGCTTTATGGAACTACCTTTTAAGATTGATTTTTTAAAGACTACATTTATGTACTGTGCTATACTGTACTTTTTAGGGTAATTTCATGTACTGTGGTTATACTGGTGTACTGTAACTTCAGGTGGCCTTAAGAACACTCATTCATTACGTACTTTAAGATAAACTCACGTACTATACAAGAGTTTATGTAATATACTTATAAGCAGCTACAAGATAGCCATTTTATAGAAGTACTGTGCTTAGATTATCCGTATGTCATGTACTTTGAGGGGTCCATAAGCAAGCCTATTCATTACAGACCAACGGGAGGGAGGTATATGTTACGGGGAGGCTTGTAATCGCTCCATCTCCAGGGGTTAACAAGAGGGAATAAATGCATGCCTAAAGAGCGTCATTACATGATATTTCACGAGGGGTATCTCAAGTGTAGGGGGGTCTTGTTACAGGCTGGCCGGGCCCATAACACGGGTATTAAAGTAACTGTTCCTACATGCTAAACACCCACGTCTCAGAGGCCCTAACAGAAGCCTAGGGAGTTAAACACAGATACCTGGGAACACTACACCCAGCCACCCTTTACACCCAGCCACCCACCACACCCAGCCACCTAGTAGGCCCACACATATACACACCATCTGTCTCCTCCTCTTCACCCCAAACACAAACCCATCTACTTTTAATTTCCAACACTCTTAACCTAACCTAACCTAACAACACTGAGTCACCTAGTAAGGCCACACACCAACTCTTGACCACTGATATAATTCCATCTACAATAGAAATCATATACACAACTGTGAGTTAAAATTATCTCCAATACTCTTAACCGAACCTAACCCAACCTTAACTAATCTAACTTAACCTCACAACACGACAGAGTCACCTCGTAAACACACACCTACACAACCCCCCCCCCTCTCTCTCTCTTAACCACAGAGATAAAGTCACTCTCAACAGAAATCATAGACTCCATTGTTAAATAAAACCATTTCCAGCACAAGAACATCACATCACTTCCTTTAGAACCTCACACACAACTTTCAACACAAAACCACCTCCAACATAAACCCAGGATTCCACTTCAACAAAAACCATTCCAACTCAAATTCTTTACTTTTTTCTACCTCCATCAGCAATCCAAGGATCAATATAAAAACCATACTGTACACACATTAATCCTTAATAAACTTAGAAAAACAGGAATAACAATCCGAAAGCTCATTTTTAAACACTAATCCATATATCTACTTTCAGACAGTAGCAACATACACAAAACCTCCAGCCATTAGTTTCCAAAACAGGTCCAGTGTTCCGAGACGTTTTTAAAAATCCACTTCTGCCACAACTCTACTTTTAACAGAATTCCATAAATCATTTTAACTAGACATCTGACAAATATACACACACCTCCAGCCACAAAACCAAGTCCACAGTCTACAGTTTTATCTACAAGTCCACTTTAAATACAAATCTATAAAAGTTTACACCGCACAAAACCCACACATACCTACACATCGAGGCCTCAGACTGTTAAGGTAATTTCACTGTATATTTCTCGGCTCTGTGTGTGTCGGAAAATTATTTTGTGTAAGGCGAAGGTTAGGCATCAACTATAACTCAATATACTTTCATAAATTATCTCAAAATGGACACTCCTGGAGACTCTACGTAAATCACTCTTGTCACATACATTGGCGTGACTTATGGACTCTTTAAGCATAAGTGTCATCCACGAAAAAAGCGTGAAAAATATTGTAACAGCGTAAAGAAATGCAGAGAAAAGTATGAAAAAAGAAAAATAGTGTTCTGAACTGTGATGACCTGAGAACAACCTGGTAAACTTACACCCTACAAAAATATTAATAAATAAACACGTGAGGAACATATATCTTGGCAGCGATTTGTCAGTGCTCAGGGCCGAAAGTCTGTTCCCGAGGGGTAGAAGAGGAGGAACAGAGAGTGAAAAAGGAAGAGGAGGAAGAGAAAGTGAAAAAGGAAGAGAAGGAAGAGGAGGAAGAGAAACTGAAAAAGGAAGAGAAGGAAGAGGTGAGAGGGATGGTCGAGCCGATAGCTTAGACAAACAACCGAAAGCAAACATTACATCGTCGAGAGCCCACGCTGCTCCCTCTTCCTCCTCTCACTCTCACTCTCTGTGTTTTCGTGTGTAACCACCAGGAAGGCACCAGATGACACCCGGGAAGTGTTTTTTTTTTTTTTTTTAAACTTACATTTAATTAGAGAGATCAAGAAACAAATAGTGTTGCCCATAGGTTGCCTGATTACAGTATGACGCTATACTGTGTTGTTCTGAACTGGAAAAATTCACATAGAACTGAATATGGATGCTAAGACCGGGGGCAAGTACGCCTTGAGGACTAAATCGATCATAAAGAGAATAGAGGCGGAAAAAAACAGAGCCAAAGCACGTTGTAGAGAGCCCAAGGAGAAACAGAAGCCGCCTCCGTTGAGCAAATACCGGCGCAAGACAGCCAACGCCCGAGAGAGAAACAGAATGAAGGAGATTAACGATGCTTTCATCATGCTGCAGAGAGCCATTCCGGACCTCTCTGGGGCTGACGCAGAGAAGCTGACGAAGATCACGGTGCTGAGGCTGGCTGTTAATTATATAAATGCTCTCGCCGGAGTACTGAACGATGACTGCAGCTTTGGAGCCATGGATATAGAGGACGTGAGGGAACTTTGGTGCCTGGAGAATGCGCACATAGCCAAACCAGAGCATTGTGTCAGACATATCATAAGAACCAACAAAGAGCAGGTCAGTAGTGCAAATAAAAACAGTAAGTGTAGTGTAAATATCAAAGCATCTAACAAGGTCATTAAGCAGACAAAGTGTCCCTCTACTCTCGTCACAAAGGCGAAATATACGAAAAAGGAAAACACAGTAGGTGGGAAGCTGGTGACGACAACCAAACGACCCAGCAAGTCCAAAAGCAAGAGGAAAGTGTGCAAGACGGCCAGCATTGCCACAAGTAATGGGGCGTACATCACTCTCAAAAACGTGGCTCTACAGACTCCACCAGACAGACTTGGCAGATATGCAGACAACAAACCGCTGATGATGTCCATGACGCTGAAGCGGCCACGGATGGAGAGCAGCTACCTGGGGCCCCGGGAGGCCAAGCTACCCCGTCTGGAGCCCAATTCTCTGCCCTTAAGCACAGACCCACAGCCCCACCAGCCCCTCCTGGCCCTCACCCCATGTGGCCCACCTTCCGTCCCAAGTCACAGTATACTCGAGCCCCTGATGGGCGCCACACCCTTCACGCCACGTCAGATACAAACCACACCCTGCACATCCCTCCCTCAAAGCACTCCCACTGACGTGCTTCACACTACAAGCATCCTACGGGACCTGGACATCCCCCTGGTGAGGACTGACGAGTTGTTGGAGTTCCCAAGAAGTATTCGACATTTTAGTGATTCCTCGTGCTGCGACTCTGACTTCCTGAGCGAGGGGTTGGCGCCCCCCAGTCCCCTCTCCGGCTCCACCTCCACAATACCCACTTCAGTTCCTGTAGGTGACAGTTCTCCGGTCTTTTCAATGGCCTCCAGTGACTTTTCTGTGTGTGGGTCGGTGTCAGATTGTGATAGCGTTCTAACGACGGCCGTGGAACTAGAAAGCCTGCTAGGGGATGAGCCTTTCAAGGAGGAACTCGAACATCTTGCCTCAGCCTTTGCTGAAGAGGATGACACACTCAACCTCTTCCTTGGACATTCCGCTGCAAATTTCATTTACACGGATACTGATGACTGCTAGCACTTCATATATATATGCAGTAACTGACGACAGCAGCAATATAAGATAACATGAGAACATGAACGTGCCATATAGTGTATAAGGTAATAACAACGTGCCATAATGAAGAAAAAATAAATATGCCATAATGAAGAAAAAATAAATATAAGTTAAGAAATACGTGCTTGGCGGCCTTTTGAGTCCACAAGGTAACAAGCCTTCACGGGAAGTGTATTGTGTGTACTACTATGCATGACAGAATAACGGGCATGATTCCATTGATATAATAGACGCGTTTGTGAGGTCCATGATGCAGGTCTGTTGATGATGATGATGATGATGATGATGATGATGGTATGAAAGGATTACATTTGCATCGTCCTGGTCTATGGCTTGTTTATATGAATGAATGTATGACAGAAAACGGGCATAACACGATTTTCATACGCGTTCGTATCGCCTACTGTATAGGACCTACCAGTATGTGTAAGTATTGAGTGTTGGAGTGTAGGACCTACCAGTATGTGTAAGTATTGAGTGTTGGAGTGTAGGACCTACCAGTATGTGTAAGTATTGAGTGTTGGAGTGTAGGACCTACCAGTATGTGTAAGTATTGAGTGTTGGAGTGTAGGACCTACCAGTATGTGTAAGTATTGAGTGTTGGAGTGATGATGGTGATGATTACGGTGACGGAAAATGATTTATACAATTTACAGAGTGTATATGCGTGTGGCTGACAGTAAATGACATGGATAGGTTTATATCTGGTGTATTCTGACATGGCTAGACATACATGTGTTGAATTTTGACATGGCTAGACATACATGTGTTGAATTTTGACATGGATACGCATACATGTTTTGTGTTTCCAGTGGAGTCTCTGTGAAGGTTGAAGAAGCGAAAATTATGGAAAGCTACACATGTACAAAATTATAAAATGTATGTGCACGTGTATGACTGATTGAATGGAACATGTATAGTATAATATGCTTTTGTATGACTGAGAAAGAGACATGCCTGGATTTGTATATGATTCTGTAGTACCTATAAGACCTGTAATGACGTTCTGAGTGATGGAATGGTGAGAATTATGATGATGACAACGCAAGACTACATTTGTACAGTCACGGTCAAAAATATCGATCCACTTTCAAAGGATAAATAACGAGTGAACAATGAAATCTGAAACCCATGAGTGTAATCTTTTCAGAACACTTTGTAAGCATTCCATAATTAATCACTTGCGAGTTTGGGGGGTGTGAGTTGGGAGCAGGGCAGTGAAATGGCGGGGGACAGGGCGACGTGGAGGCGATTTGTTTGTGGCCACCCCGTAAGGGATTAAGGCGTCTGGCAATAGATAGATAGATAGGGTTTGGGGCAACAAGTCAGTTAATAAGATCGACACAAATAATTTTCATAATAGTAACACAAATCGCGTTAAAAATGGAAAAGCAGTGTGAGAAAATAAGTTTAGCAAAACATCAAGTATTTGCTGAACAATGTTATGCTTCGATTTAGCCGTAAATAAGGAAAGTACAATATCGAAGACCGTCCACCTCCTCACAGCGCTTGAGATATTGTTTAGTATTTTCCTTATTTACGACTAAATTGAAGCATAGCATTGTACTCCAAGGACTTAATTAAGCCAAAACTATTTTCACACAATATTTCTTTTATGCTGACAATACGGAAATTATATATGACGACATGTTCAACTTCCTTGTAGCCCAAAGCCCTCAAGTGGCTAAGTGTTCGAGTAAAAAGTGTATCAGTATTTCTTTCCGTGATTGTACATTACCACAGGATTGTGTAACATCCTTGATTATGTAATGCCTATGACATATGTAATGAATTCTACATATCAGTCCCCCCTCATTGTGTTCATCTATTCTGTACATTGAAAATGACTGCTGACCCACGCCCCCGCTTAAATTTTTGAATGTAAATAAAGTTTTTTATAAATAAAGTGTATTGCGTGTGATATCCAAACCTACTTTTTTATATATGGAGAGATTGAGAGATAGCTGGTTGGATGGATGGACAGACAGACAGATGGAGAGACTGATTAAGAGACAGACAGACAGACTAATAGGTAAGATAGGTAGATAGACAGATATGTAACCAGATATACAAGCATATAGACAGACAGACAAAGAGAGAAATAGGTAGGTAGGTATATGAGTACAGACAGACACCAGACAACCTGACTAATTAATGGGAAGAGAAACAGACTGACTGATAGAGAGATACAGATCGATGGACATGTAAACAGATAGACAAACGGAAAATGACAGGTAAGTAAACAGAGAGATACACAGACAAATGAGAGAGAGAGAGAGAGAGAGAGAGAAAATTAGGACATGTTATAATGAACAGAGTATAGCAACAGTTGATCATCGGCATCCACCCGTCTCAACCTAGCCAATTAGACAGTTTCCAGTAATTATATAAGAGTGAGAGAAACCTTAACATTTATTATATTTCTATCGTCAATGTTACTTAGCACAGCAGTGGCCTCCTCCCAGACCTTCCTTTAATGAGGCCTAATCTTAACAATGTACTGATAAGCCTGATATGCCTCCCACAGTCTCCGTGTCCAGCTTAGGTCAGCTTATAACCACCTTGGCCAGCATTCTCATCGGGTAAGGAAACTCTCTAACACCTCATCCTAATCTATTTATTTTGCTTATTACACCTTACTGTCCTCGTCTGTGATAAATAAATCCTTCTAATATCGCCATACTCCGGATGAAAAACAAAGAAAAGGATGTTAACCAGCAAAATCCAAAAATAAATCGCTAAAGAAGAGGTGCTAGGGAGCCTCCATAACCGACGAGAATGTCTGCTCTTGTCGTGTATCACTGGGTACAGTTGACATTAAAAGTCCTATGTCTTCTCCCAAAGTCCTATACCTCCTCCTGCTGTTCTCTCCTTGAACTTTGATAATCAGTGTAGTGAATCAGCAACAATCAACACTGACGATTCCATATGGCCACAGATCAGTGCCATCAGCGTCATTTGCATCAGATTAACCACACTGATTTTTTAAGTCCATGGAGAGAGAAGTAAGAGAGGCGAAAGAAGTTTTGACGACAACTGAACCTCACTCTCAAAGCGACCTGTTCTATTGCCATATTACCCATACAACTATTATTCCATGTGTATCTGTCCCATAAAGCATACTGTATAAAGCCTATAAAGTTAGAATAGGTGCGGTTGCATTGCACTAGTCTAGGCTAGATCTGACTAGGCTATACTAGAAGCTGTAGACCCCAAGCACTTATGAACCTCACAAATCCCCTCTTCCCTCTAACTAGGCTTCACCCACACAAACTAACGACAAGCCTGACAAGATTTCCAGAGGCCTTTTTTACACTGTCAGATTAAGTTAGGTAAAGTTAGGTTTGGCTATTTTAGGTTAAGTTAGGTTAGGTTAGCTTAGTTCGGGTTTTCCACGAGTTTAGGATAGACTGTTAAGGTTGGGTTGGGTAGGCTACATTAGGTTCTATTAGGTAAGGTTAGGTTAAGTTTGGGGGAGGCGGTGGTTCAATCGGTAGAAAGGTGACCTGCAGCCCAACCGGAACCAGGTTCAAATCCCCGCTGAGGCAGGGAACAGTGTAAGAATTTGAATTTCATTAAATCAGACTTTACCGATCTTTTTTTTTTTTTTTAATAATGAATGGAGGAAGGAAAAACAAAGGAAAAAAAATAAGTCCATGTGCCTAAAGGCATCCTCCATTCATAAAATACTTATAACAATTGGATTTAAAATCGAGAGGATTAAATGTTTGTGGGAAGCAACTCCCAGGAAGTGAATTCCAGAGAGTAGTAGTTCTGGGGATAAATGAATTTTGATAAGCAGAGGTTCTGAATTGTGGAGGAGAAAGTGTGAGTTCATGGGCGCTCCCAGCTGCCCGAGTATTTCGGGAGAAAATGTGAAGGGGAGGCACAATTGAAGCCAGTTCGTTAGAGCACTTACGGTACAAATACCGATAAAATAGTGCTAAAGAAGCAACATCTCTACGTACTGATAACGGAGAAAGGTCCTGCGTTATGGCAGGATTATTGATTAATCTAATGGCCTTATTTTGAATTTTGTCCAACTGCCTCAATGCAACCGCTCCACATCCACTCACAGTGGTGAACAGTATTCGATCTAAGAACGCACATGACTTTTGTATATTGTGGTCATCTGCTCGTAAGTGAAGAACTCACGAACTCTGTACATAAGTCCCAGTTTTTTATAAGCATTTTTAGCAAGGGATTTAACATAAGCTGTCCAGCTTAGGTTGAGGTTTAGAGTAACACCTAGGATATCAATTGTAGTAGATATGGGAATACTGACATCATTTAAAATTATGTGAGAGTCTGAGGGATTCTTTCTATTGGAGAAATTAATGTATTTAGTTTTCTGGGCATTAAATGAGACCAGATTTTTTTTGTCCCCATTGATAAATATTAGAAAGGTCCTGGTTCAGAGAAATTGCTGTGTTTATTTGGGAATTTAATATATCAAATTGTGTAAAGGAGGTACTAAATGTGAAAGAACTGTGAAGGGTCGAGTCATCAGCATAAGAGTGTATTGGGTTGTGCGTGACAGATAGGAGGTCATTTATATGAATGAGAAGGGGGTTGGGGCCAAAACTGATCCCTGAGGCACGCCAGCATTTATGGAATGAAACTGAAAATAAATTCCATCTTCCATGACCCGTATTTTTCTACTATGAAGGTAAGAAGAAATTAGAGGAGCCAGTGATGCAAGGCCATAGTGTGACATTGACAATAAGGCCTGGTGCCATACTCTGTCAAATGCTTTTGAAATATCAAGTGCTACTGTGTGTTTCACCATGTTGGTCTATTGTTTTGTTAATCTGATGTGTAAGAAGGCAAAGAATATCTACAGTTGAACTTTCCTGTCTAAATCCATACTGCCGATCACAGATCAATTTATTGATTTCTAGATGCTTGACCATGTGTTTGTTAATTAGTGTCTCAAAAACTTTACTGAGAACGGAGGTTATTGCAATTGGTCTATAGTTATATAAGAGTCATGTGCGCTCTCAGCTTGAATATTGCTCACCCTTGTGGAATGGTTGTGGAGAGGTTGCATTGAGACAACCGGACAAAATTCAAAATAAAGCTGTTAGAATCATTAACAACCCTGCCATTACATATAAACTACCTCCCCTGCAAGTAAGAAGGAATGTTGCCTCCCTTGCATTATTTTACAGATATTTTTTTGGCAAGTGCTCAGACGAGGTTGCGTCCATGGTGCCGCCTCTCCATGCCTTCCCTCGTGCTGCACGGGCATCTGGTAGCGCTCATGACTGGAATGTCACTCAACCATATTGCAGAACTTCTGCCTATCAGAATTCTTTCATTCCCCGAACTGCATCTCTCTGGAACTCGCTTCCCCAGAGTTGTTTTCCTCCAAATTTCAACCCACAACTGTTCAAGTCTAACTGTTACAGATATTTTATGAATGGAGGACACCAGTAGTCTGGTGTATGGATTATCTTTTTTTCCCCCATTTGTTTTTCCTTCCTCCGTTCTGTTATTAAAAAAAAAAAAAAAAGAAAAAAAAAAAAAAAGTTTGATGGATCAGAAGTTGCCCCCTTTTTAGGAACAGGATGGATATTTGCTTCCTTCCAAGGGGCTGGAAAAATTGAGGTACGGATGCATAAGCGGAAAAATTTTGCTAATCCAGGAGCCAACACTGAGGAGCAATTTTTAAGTACTACTGAAGGAATTTCATTTGGACCAGTGGCTTTGTCTGCTGATAGATTCTGTAATACGGCTTGTACGTGTCTGGTGTGAATCATGAAAGGAGGTGTATCTGAGGGGAATCAAAATCAAGTACAGGAAT
The DNA here is from genome assembly GCF_032717465.1 of Coenobita brevimanus. Lineage (NCBI taxonomy): Eukaryota > Metazoa > Arthropoda > Malacostraca > Decapoda > Coenobitidae > Coenobita > Coenobita brevimanus. The sequence continues at coordinate 44,904,377 of NC_136958.1, read as the reverse complement.
ATTATGATTTTCTGAATTTAGGGTTGAGTTTGTTGAAAAAATGTCAACAAGAAGTTTGGCTTTTCCGCGTGGGTCACTTACTAGATTTCCACTGGGGGACCGTAAAGGTGGAGTGGAAGAGGAGGTAGTGAAGTTAGTTTTGAATGAATTAAGGGTTGACCAGAATATTTTGTTATCATTTGGATTGTTTAGTAGTTTTTTAGCTTGTCTATGTAGAAAGTTTGATTTAGAAAGATTGATAATAGTTTTGGCATGGTTTCTGATATTTTTATAATAGTTAAAGGCTTCGTTGGTTTTGGTCCTTGTATAAGTGTTATAGGCTATTGTTTTATGTTCTGTTACTCTAGCACAATTGTGGTCAAACCATTTAGGAGAATTACATCTTTTTCTGTAACTATGATGGGGAATGAATGTTTCCATGCCGACTTTAATGAAATCCTGTATGTGGCCCAATGTGGAATTTGCATCATGGGAGAAAAAGGAGGTCCAAGGAACATCCATGAAAATATTTTGAAGTCCCTCCCAGTCTGCCCTGTCGTAGTGCCATTTGGTCACCACGACCTGTTAAGAGCAGAAGGGTGTGGTAGGTGTGAAACTGGTGGCTTGAATCAGACAATGATCCGAGGATCCGAGGGGGGACTTCACTTCGACATTATAATTATCCGAACTGGTTGTTAGAAACAAGTCCAATAGGTGGGGATTTTGATCGTGGTTGTCTGGTACACGGGTGGGTTGATTGACTAACTGGGTGAGATTAAATGAGTCTGCAAATAGCTCACATTCAAGACCAGAGTCATCAGTTCTGGGTAAATAAGTGAGCCATTCGACATTATGGACATTAAAATCGCCCAGAATAGTAATTTCTGATGCAGTATTAATGTTGAGGACACTTAGTTGTGAAGACAGAGAGTCAAATAAACTCGGCTCTGAAGGGGCATTAGGGGAACGATAAACACAACAGAAATACTTAATTTTACCAAAAAAAAATTAATTTGTATATGGAATAGTCGAAATAAGGACAATTAAATTTAGTAATCTCCTCCAGGGCAATTTCTGATTTAGGAAGGCAACATACGCCTCCTTTGGGTCTGAAATTTTGAATTAAGATATAACTAGGAAAATTAAATCTAGCTAAATCAGAGGTGGAGCTTACTTGTGTCTCTGTCAAAAATAGCAGATCAGGGGATTCAAACTGGAGGAAATTTTGAACAGAGTTGATGTTGGAGTGAAGTCCCCTAATATTGCAAAAGAAAATTTTACTGCACTGACGAGCAGATTTAGGGCGCCGCAACACTTCTTCGGAACCCAGTGTATTTGATTCCATATCCACTCAGTTGAGTAACCTTGATCTTGCCCTTGGCAATGAAATTACCATTTTGGGTGATTTTAACATACACAATGTTGAATGGTTATTGCTTTCTGCCCGGACTGATGACGCTGGTCTAGAATGCGAGCTGTTTGCGGAATCGTTTAATCTCACCCAGTTGGTAAAGCAACCAACCAGAATACCTGATAATCTTGACCATAATGCCCATCTCTTGGATTTATTTTTGACAAATAATCCAGATCAATACAGGATAGAGGTACTGTCACCACTTGGATCCTCTGACCACAATCTCATCAAAGCCTCATTAGTTAACCCTCCTACACCTCCCCATTCCGAACCTGCCAGGGTGACCCGATGGCACTTTGACAGGGCAGACTGGGATGGATTTAGAAATTATCTTGCTGATGTTCCATGGCAGTCCTTCTTCTCTAGTGATCCCAATTCTACCCAGTCCCACATTTGTGACTTAATACTAGCTGGTATGGATTTATTCATACCAGGTCAACAATTCACTAAAAGATCAAACTCTCCAAAATGGTTTGATGGCAATTGTGCCAGAGCAACAGCCCAAAAGTCATTAGCATATAACTCTTACTTAAAATCAAAAACACCTGAATCACTCTCCCAATTTAAAATTGCTAGAAATCATGCAAAAGCTGTATTAAATCTATCTAAATCAAACTTTCTTCAAAAGCAAGCATCAAAACTACTTAACAACCCTAATGACAATAGAATATTCTGGTCAACTCTTAATTCTTTCAATAATAACTTTAACAAGTTATCTTCCATTCCCTCACTAAAATCTTCAGATGGCAATATTACAAATGACCCACGTGGGAAAGCAGATATCTTTGCTAGTACCTTTGCAAGAAACTCTACCATAGATGATACCAGCCAGAATGTCTCAGTACTGGAACTTGATTCTCCCGAAATTGCCCCACTTAAAATACAGACAAGATTTGTAAAATCCATCCTAGAAAATTTACCTACCAACAAAGCTCCAGGTCCAGATGGAATTCCGCCAATTGTTTTAAAAAAGTGTTCCCCTGAACTTGCCTCTGTCCTAGCTAAATTATTCAGACTATGCATACGTACTTCTTTATTCCCAAATTCATGGAAAGAAGCCAATATCCACCCAGTTCCGAAGAAAGGAAGTTCGTCTGACCCCTCCAATTACAGACCAATAGCTATCACATCTTCTCTTGGTAAGGTATTTGAAACTTTAATTAATAAGCATATTGTTAAACATCTTGAATCCAACAACTTAATTAATGATAGACAATACAGTTTTCGCCACGAAAGATCCACCATTGACATACTCAATCTCTTAACTCATACCATCCATCAATCAATTGATCTTTTTGGAGAAACTCATGCAGTAGCTCTTGATATCTCTAAAGCTTTCGACAGAGTATGGCACCGTTCCCTGTTGTCCAAACTCCCTTGCTATGGACTAACGTCTTTTGTTCCTTTGATTTCTTCTTATCTTAGTGACAGGAAAATAAGAGTAAAAGTAGATGATGTATATTCGAATTTCCACTCAATTAACGCCGGCGTGCTGCAGGGATCAGTTCTGGCACCAACCCTATTTCTGGTTCATATTAATGATCTCTTATCTGTCACTCACAATCCCATTCACTCATATGCAGATGACTCAACACTACATAGTTCATTCACACTCAGACATCCATTTACAAAGTCTAATATCTCTACCTCTCAACTCAGTACAGCCATCTCCATAAATCAAGATCTATCTACAATCAGTGAATGGGGACAAAACAACCTTGTCTCTTTTAATGCTAGTAAAACTAAATATATACAGTTTACTAATAGACAGATATTGCCAGATTCGTACATAACCTTCAGTGCTACTAATATTCCCATCTCCAAAAGTATTGAAATTCTTGGTGTCTCACTTAACAGTGCCCTCAGCTGGACCTCTCATGTCAGATCACTTGCTAAAACCGCCTCAAAGAAACTTGGATTATTGTACAGAGTCCGTAACTTCTTCGCCGATGAGCAGTTAGCTATAATTTATAAGAGTCATGTGCACTCTCAGCTTGAATATTGCTCACCCTTGTGGAATGGTTGTGGAGAGGTTGCATTAAGACAACAAGACAAAATTCAGAATAAAGCTGTTAGAATCATGAACAACCCTGCCATTACATATAAACTACCTCCCCTGCAAGTAAGAAGGAATGTTGCCTCCCTTGCATTATTTTACAGATATTTTTTTGGCAAATGCTCAGACGAAGTTGCGTCCATGGTGCCACCTCTCCATGCCTTCCCTCGTGCTACACAGGCATCTGGTAGCGCTCATGACTGGAATGTCACTCAACCATATTGCATAACTTCTGCCTATCAGAATTCTTTCATTCCCCGAACTGCATCTCTCTGGAACTCGCTTCCCCAGAGTTGTTTTCCTCCAAACTTCAACCCATAACTGTTCAAGTCTAACTGTTACAGATATTTTATGAACAGAGGACACCAGTAATCTGGTGTATGGATTATTTTTTTTCTCCATTTGTTTTTCCTTCCTCCGTTCTGTTATTTAAAAAAAAAAAAAAAAAAAAAAAGGTGGCACAGTCGCTTGATGACGACCGGGAGGCCCTGTACAGACAACCCAGCCCTGCCGGTGGTGGTCACCTGAGAAACCACCACATTAATTCCCAGTATAGCAGCAGCCATGGTTCTTTTTATGGGGGGGAGAACAGGGATGTGTTGTGGAATGAGTATGATATGTAATGACAAGATCGGTGTTTTTTGAAGAGAGGATAGCTGGTTTAAGGTAATGTAATATAATGTGGATGTGTGTGTTGTGTAAAGAGGGTAGCCTGATGCCCTCCGGTGTGTGAGGCAGAAAGATGTGTAACCAACTACCAAGGCCTAGGAGAGAAAATGGAATCCATGCTATTCCTTGAGTCTCCCGTAACCTTGGCGGTAGTACTTCCCTGGGCAGGGCTGCCTACCCCTACTACACACCAGAAGACCCGCCGACATGTCATAAAAGTACCCCCGCTAATACCAATACACCTGTACGAGACAGCCCTAGCATGTAATTATTATGGATGGTGGATGTTAGCGCCGATGTGGTGACATGTAGAGGTGTATGGCACGTAGGAGGACTACTGGGCCTCCTATGTCCAGTGTCGGACATACAAAAAAAGTTAGAGTAGGGTAGGTTATTCTAGGTTAGCTTAGGATTGGCAAAGCTAGGGTAGGGTAGGTTAGGCTAGGTTTAGGTTTAGATTAGGGTAGGTAATTCTAGGCTAGTTTAAGTCAGGCTAAGCTAGGGTAGGATAGGTTAGGCTAGATTAGACGGAATTAGAATAGGCTAGATTTAATTCGACCAAACTAAATAAGTGTAGGCTAAATTAAATTAGGTGCGCTCAGAAAATGCTTGACTAGGTCTGAGGCAATCGACGGCATCCCTCCAATCAGACTTGACTCCCACAACGTAGCAACCTCCCTGATAACCACAGCAGATCCCCTTGTATCCGTGTCATCTGGCGTGTGTGTGTGATGCCTGCTGTACCCCGTCAAGCCAGACCCTTACCTGTAATGTAAGTAGGAGGGCAAAGGCTTGATGTGGCCAGGGAATGCCGCTCTGTCACCAGTGGGGTGGCATGTGTGTTGGTGGTGGCTGGAGTGGATGTATTGGTTATAGGTTTGTCTTTTGTCGTTACTGTTACCACTACTACTACCATTACTACTACTACTACTACTACTACTACTATGACTATTACTACTACTACTACTATTGCTGTTGCTGCTGCTGCTGCTGCTGCTGCTGCTGCTACTACTACTACTACTTCTGCCATTTTGATTGTCCATGGACTTAGTTACACTCTTACAGCCATAACTTCTTCAGTCCAACGAAGAACTTTATATTCTTCCTACTTCCTGACGACTCCCCCCCCCTCTCTCTCTCTCTCTCTCTCTCTCTCCCAACACACCCCAACACACACCTGTCTCAAGCCACGTCCGACGTCTTAGTGTTAAGTTGCTTAGCACGTTCAACTTATAACAGCTTCCCCATAAAGACTAAACCAAAGGAGAATTCTGCATATACAGTATATATACCATTGTCACCTTTTGCTTCTGTGTGTGTGTGTGTGTGTGTGTGTGTGTGTGTGTGTGTGTGTGTGTGTGTGTGTGTGTGTGTGTGTGTGTGTGTGTGTGTGTGTGTGTGTGTACATAAATACTGCTTGTGGCTTTATGCATGTCTTTATGTCTATGAATGTATGTATGTAAGTGTGTGTGTGCTTGAGAGAGAGAAAAAAAAATATTTGTGTCTGTTAGCGTATATAACGGTACCTTTTCATTTCAGCGCGTCTGCTCTAACCTGACAAAAATCTCCAACTCTTTCATTTGAGCTGATGGCCAAGTGTATTGAAACTGGTAGCTTGATCTGACTAATAACCAAGGAGATTCAGTCCTACCCCACAACTAAGGTTCATCAGATTCCATGATACCACGAAGGGATTCACGCTCTGGGAATGGCTCAGTACCCTGAAGTAATAGCAAAAAGGCTATAGTCGTTTCATCTTAACTTGGCCCAGAGTTTCTTCTTTTTGTCGCTGATTTGACGTACGTCAGTGGCAGAAAAAGTCAATACTACGGCTCTAAATCTTTTCCATACCACTCCTTCGTGACTAGCATTATACAGGAGTGCTAATCTATTGCTATAACCCAGCACTGAAGATGGACAGGTGGGAATTTTAAGCCAAGTTAGCATAAAAAGGGTACAGTAGCTACACTGTTGTCTGTGTATTGTTTCCTTTGGTGTGTCTATTCGTGTCGGGGGATGATGTTCATGAGGAGGCTTCTATGGATTCATCCTTGCCAAGGTTTGTGTGATTTTGTGATTAAAATGTATAATGTGACTGATTTTACACTATCACTAGGTGCTGGAGAGGGACGCCTTCACGTGGTGGCACTGATATAACATAGTGGCTCTTCTGGCTGCATACTAAAACGTCTCTCATCTCCCTACCTAAACCCCGAGAGGAGGATGGTGCACTGCAGAAAGGTAACACCCCTAGAGTCTCTCCTGTCGCCCTTGCTTTGTGAGTCTCTGTCTGTCATGTCGTATATTGTCTGACGTGAAAGTGTGTGTTAGTTGTGTTAGTGTTTGTGTGTGTCAGTGTGTGTTAGTGTGTGGTGTGTTAGTATGTGTGTCAGTGTGTGTTAGTGTGTGGTGTGTTAGTATGTGTGTCAGTGTGTGTTAGTGTGTGGTGTGTTAGTATGTGTGTCAGTGTGTGTCGTGCCGTATACTTGGTGACGTAAATGTGCTACGATACACACACACACACACACACACACACACACACACACACACACACACACACACACTGTCTTCCTAAGAGCTTTATTGTGCCTCTGGTGTGTTGTTTCGTGTCTCTGTGTGTCGGTCTGAATCGTGTGCCGGGAGAGTTGGGTGCCACACGGGAACTTCCTTATCTTGGGGTTTATCTGCTGTTGTCTAATGCCCGTCTGCCTGTCAATCAGTTGCCTCACCCTGCTTCTTCTGTGTGTGTGTGTGTGTGTGTGTGTGTGTGTGTGTGTGTGTGTGTGTGTGTGTGTGTGTGTGTGTGTGTGTGTGTGAGAGAGAGAGAGAGAGAGAGAGAGAGAGTGTGTGTGTGTGTGTGTGTGTGTGTGTGTGTGTGTGTGTGTGTGTGTGTGTGAGAGAGAGAGAGAGAGAGAGAGAGAGAGAATTGCATTTCACTTTCTATATAACGTATTCCTAAAATTGTCTTATACAACGAAACACACACACACACACACACACACACACACACACACACACACACACACACACACACACACACACACACACACACACACACACACACACACACACACACACACACACACACACACACACACACACACACACACACACAAACTGGCTCTCTAGCGACTGCCCTGCCAAAAGCAAATAAACAACTGAAGAAGCCTAACACGACTGAGAAATGTGCAGTGAGATAGAAGAGAGCTGGAAGGAGGGGAGGGGAGGAGGGGGAAGAGGGAAGAATGAGGGGAAGGAAGAGGGGGTAAGGGAAGAGGGGAGACGAGGGAAGAGGGGAGAGAGGAGGGGAGGGATAAGTGGTGAGGGAAGAGCGGGGTTAGAGAAGAGGGTCAGGAGTAAGGGAAGGGGGGAGAAGGAATGTAAGGGAAGGGGGGAGAAGTAATGTAAGGGAAGAGGGTAAGTGACGGAAAGGGTGAATAAGGGGTGAAGGGTGAGGAATCAAGCAAGAAGGGGGAAGGGGGAAGAAAGAAGGAGGGATTAGGGAAAAGAATAGGAGGGGAGGGGGAGAAGGAGAGGGGTGTGGAGGGGGGTTAGGGAAGAAAGGGGGAGAAACTAAAATGGCAATGTGAACATGGTGGAGGGGATAGGGGAGAAGACGTAGGGAAGGGAGAAGATAGGGGGAAGGGGGTGTGGGGAGAAGGAAAGGTGAGAGAGAGGGAGATGAAGGTAAAACTAATAAAGACCTTGGAGCAATCACACTGTGAGGGTTGGCAAGAAAAATCAGTATTAAAACTCATGCTAATATGACTCGCTCTCAGCTGCCCAATATAAGTCTGAATTACCTGGAAAAACCACCACAATGCGTTTGACCATTAGTCATTTAAAGGTTAGTTTATTCTTCACATCTGACTTCAATAACAGACGCCCTGAAGAGTTTACTAAAGCCCTAAGGAGTGAATGTTAAAAGGCTCCTTAACCCCTTTTTCTCAGTGACTTATTTTTCATATTACACCTCAGCATTCTCGTGTAGGTAATTAGTATAGCTTTATTATCGACTAACTGTGCATCAGGGACACATATGGTAATGATGGAATGTACTGCGTGGAAAAAATCGCTATGGAGTAGATGTTAAGGCATCTCAAAGCGACTGAGAACACGTGCATTAATGGCAATGAACATATTTTTTTCTTCTATATAAAAACAGTAGTTACCACATCCAGGAAATCAGCTTTATGGTGTGATTACTCACTCACTCTCTCTCTCTCTCTCTCCTTGGCCCAGATTATCGTTCTGCAGGTCATTTCCGTAGCTTAGAAGCAGAAAAAGATAATTCCACAGCTCTACATCCTTTCCATAGCACCTCTTCGTGACTAGCATCATATTCCAGTGTTCGTCTATTGCTACAGTTTAGTAGGCCTATTTAAGATGGAGTGATGGCAATTTTAAACCAAAACAGAGAGAGAGAGAGAAACGGACAGACAATGGAAAAAGGCAGAGACAGACAGGCAAGAAAAAGACAGACAGAGAGCACCATGAAACAGACAGACAGACAAGACAGACTGACAGTAAGAGACAGAGGGGCAGAAAAAAACGTACAAAGCACAAAAAAGAGTCAGTCAGAAAGACAGACACCTTCTAACAGGCATATCAGAAAGACAGACACCTTCTAACAGGCATATCAGAAAGACAGACACCTTCTAACAGGCAAATCAGAGAGACAGACAGCTTCCAACAGGCAAATCAGAAAGATAGACAGCTTCCAACAGGCAAATCTGAGAGACTGACAGCTTTCAACAGGCCAGTCAGAAAGACATACAGCTTCTGACAGGCAAATCAGAAAGACAGACAGCTTACAACTGGCGAAGTAGACACGGTAAGGCAGGAAAGTAGTCAAACAGGCAGTAAGTAGGTAGCCAAGCAGGTAGGCAATGAGACAGACAACTTCTAATAAACAAAGCCGGTAGGCAGCCAGATGGACAGGTAGGAGATGGGCAGGTAGGCAGATTGGCAGGTAGGCAGATGGGCTGGTAGGCAGACGGGCAGGTAGGAAATGGGCAGGTAGGCAGACGGGCACGTGGGCAAGCAGACAGGCAGGGCAGACAGATTAAGGCAGAAGTAAGGTGTGGGGGTGTTGGTGTCAGTGAAGGAGCGTCTGCATGATGGATTAAGTGACGTTAAGTACCCTTCTCAGGCGTTTACAAGCAATTCTCCCTCATGCACCCTTCACTTCTTATCCTTACCATTTCTCTCTCTCTCTCTCTCTCTCCACCCTGTCTCAACCCCACCTGACATTCCTTCTCCTCTTCCTCCATCCTTTTTCACTTTCTCTCCATCCTGGCTTCACCTTACTTCACCCTGCCTCGCCTTGCTGCCACCATGCCTCTACCTTCCCTCACCCTGCCTCATCCCTCATCTCCTCTTCCACCCTTCCTAATCCAGCTTCACCCTTACCTTACCTTTCCTCTACATCTGCCTCATTCTACCTTCACTCTGACTCACTCTACCTCAACCTATCTCCATCCTGTCTCCATTCTGACTTTCCCTACCTCACCATGCACCCTGCCTCATTCTCCATCACCCTGCCTTACCTTATCTCACTCTGATCATTCTGCTTTACCCTGCCTCACTCTGATCACTCTGACTTACCCTGCCTCGCTCTGCATCTATCCTATTTCACTCTGCCTCATCCTTCCTCACTCTGCCTTACACTGGAGAGAGAACACGAGGTTTAAACTCCGTTGTAAAATAATAAACCTGACACAGAGGATCCCATGACCAGGCAACTCCACACAGCTAAACAATTGAGAGAGAGAGAGAGAGAGAGAGAGAGAGAGAGAGAGAGAGAGAGAGAGAGAGAGTTATATTTACACAGACTGCAGAGACGACGAGACTCAACTATAATCTTCATCTTCATCATCATCATCATCATCTCGATTTTTATTCCCATCGAAAGACTGAGTGGGCTAGGGTTTATACGAGAGAGAGAGAGAGAGAGAGAGAGAGAGAGAGAGAGAGAGAGAGAGAGAGAGAGAGAGAGAGAGACGGTATCTATTTCTGGTGAGTGTGTGTGTGTGTGTGTGTGTGTGTGTGTGTGTGTGTGTGTGTGTGTGTAAGGATTTAACACGACGTAAGAAACATACTTAAAGAGGAGAGTGAAGGATCATTAAACTCAAGAAAAGAGAAAGAATTTATTACACTTGAAGCTGGAGGTACTAAATGATTTAAACAGATGGGTAGGCTAAGCAGACAACACAGGCCGAAGACAGACTGGCAGGTAGGTAGGTAGGCAGGCAGGCAGGCAGGCAGGTAGGTAGGTAGGTATGTAGGTAGGCAAATGTACAGTAGATAAATAATGAGGTTGGAAGACAGATACAGACAGATAATCACAAAAATTGTTCGAATGATAGGCAGATGAACAGATAGACAAACAGACAGACAGACTGTTGGATGGACAGATTTATTTGATAGGTAGAGAGACAGACAGATTGATAGACAGATACATACAGACAGACAGACAGACAGACAGACAGACAGATAGACAGATAGAGATAGTGAGACAGACACATACATACATACGTACAGACTGACAGACAGACAGACAGGCAGACAGACAGATAGATACAGAGATAACATGACACAGTGAGACATATACTGAGAGACGACGGTGTGTAGTCATGCTGGGTGTATCCTAGGGTGTTAGTATTCGTCCATGCCTCACTCACACCAAGAAGTGTTTGGGAGAGGGCAAGAGGCGACAATGCTGATGGTGTGCCACAAGGAAATGCTCTCAGAAAGGGGGACTGTGCTGGGTGTATCACTGTGGATTTTCGGGTGTATTTCTGTGTAATTTATGGTATACAATGAGGACTGCGCTGGGTGTATCTCTGTGTATTTAGTGTACTTTTGTGGTTTGTGATATATAAAGTGTATTTTCTAGGTGTATATGTATTTTTGGTCTATTCAAAGAGTGTGGTACAAGGATATTCGCTCAGATAGGGGACTAAGCTGCGTGTATTTCTGTATATATGAGTGTATTCCTGTGTATTTTGGGTATATATGTGTGTTTTCTATGTGTATTATTGTTTTCAGATGATGCTGATGGTGTTGCATAAAAAGTCTCTCAGAAAGGGAACAATGTGAAAAGGTGTATTTTGGGGTGTATACGTATTTTCGTGTGTGTGTGTGTGTGTGTGTGTGTGTGTGTGTGTGTGTGTGTGTGTGTGTGTGTGTGTGTGTGTGTGTGTGTGTGTGTGTGTGTGTGTGTGTGCGTGCGTGCGTGCGTGCGTGCGTGCGTGTGTGTGTGTGTGTGTGTGTGTGTGTGTGTGTGTGTGTGTGTTACTGAGGTACATGTATGTATTTTCGACTTCAATGTGAGTGTATTTCTCTGCAGATGTACGTCATAATGAAATTTAAGATAAGGACCTCCCTAGGTGTTCCCTAGGTGTATCTCAGCGTATTTCGGTGTGTATAGGTGTACGTCTCAGGTGTATATGTGTACTGAGGATCGGCAATGGGGCTTGAATGTAAATCCAGTTCAACAAGGTAATGATCACAAATGAGAAAATGAGCACTGTTTGACTGTGACAAATGTGTGTGTGTGTGTGTGTGTGTGTGTGTGTGTGTGTGTGTGTGTGTGTGTGTGTGTGTGTGTGTGTGTGTGTGTGTGTGTGTGTGTGTGTGTGTGTGTGTGTGTGTGTGTGTGTGTGTGGAATGCATGCTTGTACTTCAGGGCTCATCAGTGTCGCGTGGGATTGTCAAACACTATCCTGCTTGTCATCTCTACTATACAGGCACTAATTGTCAAGAAGATCCAAACATATTCGTACTGCTAATTTATTCTCTCTCTCTCTCTCTCTCTCTCTCTCTCTCTCTCTCTCTCTCTCTCTCTCTCTCTCAGTCATTTAATACATACCGCCTTTTTTCAAATTTCCTCTTACTACACCACACTATCCAGCTCAGAGGAAGCCCACAATGCTGATGGCTCCCCAAAGCTATACTTGATTCATTTTAAGCTGGCCTGATTTTCGTCCTTTTGTGGCTTACGTCACGTAGCTCAGGGACAAAAAAGGACAATACTACGGCTGTACATTCTTTCCACTACACTTCTTCGTGACTAGCATCATATCCTGGTATTAATCTACTGCTATAACTCAGCTTACTAGGTGGAGAGATTGCAATTTTAGGCCAAGTAATAGTGAACAGGGTATCCCACTAGAGGATTGTATTTATATTTGGATAGACTTTTAAAACTGGAGAGGTGATATATTCAAAAAGACACACACACACACACACACACACACACACACACACACACACCTATTATACAAATAAAAATTGGTAGATACATCGATATGGATAGATAGACAAATAGATAGACAGACAGACAAATAAAGATACAGATATAAAAATATATATATATATATATATATATATATATGAGAGAGACAGAGAGAGAGAGGCCGATATTTTCTTCAGTACTGCTTATAGAAATTGTGGACCAAAAGTAAATAAACAGCCTTCAATAAATACCATGTCATATGCAACACAAAACGTGAATAAAAGAGGTTGCCACTGGAAGCCTCCTGTGTCTATATGAATACATTTCTATCCGTATCTATTTATATCTATATCTATCTATCTATCTACAGTATCTGTCTACCTCTTCTAGACATCTTAATCCCATAAGAGGTGGCCACAATCGGACAGCCTCCATGCCACCCTATCTTCCGCCAACAATATGCCCTCTACCCAACGCAGATCCCCCTCTTTCATTCACCTTTTCTCCCCCATCTCTCCATCTCACTCTCGGTCTCCCCCACCCCTGGTCCACCTCACTCACACACTCTCCTAGTTAGTCTCTCATTCTCTACTTCCATCAGACTGCCCTTCCCCCAACTCGCACCCCCTAATCCATACACCTTTCCTCCCCATCCCTCCATCTTACTCTCAGTCTCCCCCTCCCCTCCCCCTGTCCACCTCACACTCTCTCCTAGTCAGTCTCTCATTCTCCACTTCTATCAGGCTGCCCTTTCTCCACCTCACACCCTCTCATCTATACACCTCATCTCTCCATCTCACTCTCTATCTCCCCCTCACCCTCACTCTATCCACAAACACACACTCTCCTAGTCAGTCTCTAACTCTCCACTTAGACACTAAACTTACAAGCCAAACCAAACAAGTACGAAAGGTCTCTCCCTATCTTACAAATTTACTGTCATCTCCCCCGACGTGTAATGAGGCAGGAGATAACGATAAAAAGATAGGCAGTTATTTATCTCCACTCTGGCCAGGCTGTTAGTCGGGGTTTTAAGCTGGGGTTAATGAGGAAGGTGTGGGTGTGTGGCGGAGAGGATGTGTCTTATGGTGAAAAGAATATTGGCGAAAGGGAAGGATGTGGTGAGGTTAGTATTTATAGAAGTTAGCTAAGATGGTTACTAGCCCCCTCATTGTTGAAATAACTCTAGTAATGTGTTCTATTTATACTGATACTAATTAACCCTTACATTCTTGGATCTAGATTAAGACCCGTATTTTCATCGATTGAGGAAGCTCCCTAACACCTTTTCCTGAGTGATTTACTTTGGTTAGTGTTAATAGAAGTTAACAAAGATAGTTACTAGCCCCTTCATCGTTGTAATAACTCTAGTAATGTGTTCTCTTTATACTGGTACTAACCCTTACATTCTTGGATCATGTTTAGGATCCGTATTATCCTCGGTTACGGAAGCTCCCTAACACCCTTTCCTAGGTGATTTATTTTGGTTAGTATTTGTAGAAGTTAGCTAAGATGGTTACTAGCCCTGTCATCGTTGGAATATCTCTAGTAATGTGTTCTATTTATATTGATACTAATAAACCCTTACATTCTTAGATTAATTCTAGGACCTGTATTCTCGTCTGTTAAGGAAGCTCCCTAACACCTTTTCTTAAGTGATTTACTTTGCTTTTTACACTGCACCGTCCTCTTCCGTTATATAAATCTTTTCAATATCGTCATACCCTGCATAAATATCGTACAACAGGATACTAACCGGCCTTATCCAAAAATAAATCACTAAGGAACAGGTGCTTGGGTGCTTCCTAACCCGACGAGAAGACAAGCCTAGTAATTTATTCAATCGAAGGCCAAACGTTTGTTATTTATCTAAGATTGAGTCATGGAATTCAGAGAGAGAGAGAGAGAGAGTAACCATACTCTGTTTTAACTCCCATCTCTCCATCTTGAATACCGAGTTGTAACAATAGCCTAACGCTGGAATATGATGCTAGCCACGAAGAAGTGCTATATAAAAGGCAGTAGAACCATACCACTGTCATATTCTGAGCTACGGGAAATAAGGTGCAAAAGGATGAAAATCTGCGCCAGGTTAAACTGAACACACTATGGATACGTGGGATGTAGAAACAATCTGGTAATGGATATAGTCTTGGCAAATAAGGGGGAACAGGAGGTGTAGTACTAACAGAATTATACGTAGCCATTATTATAGTGCGTTTGGGTGTTGGATAGGGACGCCTTCAGGTGATGGCACAGATACAGCTGGGTGGGTCAACTGTATAGGTATACCAATGCCCCTCAGATCCCCTTCTATCATCAGAAAGGAGGATGGACTGCAGAAAGGCAACTTCAGGTGGCAGTCTATTGGGTTTACGTTTTCCATAAACTTGGAATCACAACAACAATAAAAACGACAACAAAACACCAGACAATAACAGAAGCAACTACATTACAAAAAAATAGCAAAAACACCAACAGAGTGCATTTGTTTTAACCTGACATAGATCTATAACCCCTTCCGGCTTTATTGACGGCCAAGGAAGTTCCCTAACACCTCTTCCTTGGTGATTTATTTTTGGATATGGCTGGTTAATATCCTTTTGTACGCTATTAGTGCATCGTATGGCAATATCGTAATGATTTATGTAACACAGAAAAGGAGAGAAAGGTGTAATAAGCAAAATAAATCGTTAAAGAAAGTGTGTTAGGACTTCTTCCTTAACCAACGAGCCTAAGTGTTGCCAGATTCAAGTTAAGGGACTGGCCCGTTCCGTCAGATGAAAACAGACTGAATAAGGTATCTATCTGCTTCAATTTAACGCTCTCAGGCATTTGTAAATCACTCTCAGTTGAATAAAATCGTCTGGTGTCAACTGGAAGAGTATTTCAGAGTCACCCCTACCTATAGTTCTTTTTTTTTATTCCAGTATTAACACTCCCAGTTAATGAAAAAGGTCCTCCATTAGCTAAATTACGATGCAAGAGTTGTGCCCGCCATAAGAGGGTTAAATAGGAAGGTAAGGATGCGTGGCATGGAAGGCTGTATCATACTGGACAGAGTCTAGGAAAGAAAGAAAGATGCGAAGGGTTAAGAGTCTCCTTTATAACTACAGTTTTTTCAGCTTAACTTGGCCCAGAGCTTCGTCTTTTTGTGGCTTAATTCACGTAGCTCAGTGGCAGAATAAGATGATGTTATGGCTTCTACATCCTCTCCACTGCACTTCTTCCTGACTAGCATCATATACTAGTGTTCATTTATTCTTACAACTGAGCATTCAAGATGGGTTGGTGACACCATTAGACTAAGCTGATGTGAAAAGAGTGTAGTACGGTATCTATAACTCTACTTAAACCCTCTCACGGTCGGAAGAAGTCTAGTATTCCACGCAAGCTAACGCC
Organism: Coenobita brevimanus; assembly: GCF_032717465.1. Lineage (NCBI taxonomy): Eukaryota > Metazoa > Arthropoda > Malacostraca > Decapoda > Coenobitidae > Coenobita > Coenobita brevimanus. The sequence goes on along the minus strand of NC_136958.1, from coordinate 44,888,618 downwards.
AAACTATTTTAATTAAGCTGTGAATGAGTAGTTGGAGCCTGAGAGAGTTACCACAACATACGCTCTCTCTCTCGAGTAATGGAGAGAGAGAGAGAGAGAGAGAGAGAGAGAGAGAGAGAGAGAGAAGAAAGAACACCCCCTACATAATTCATGGCATGCTTTCTTTATTAGCAATGCAAATGTTGACAGTCAGTAGGGCCAGTCGGGTTATGACAATACATTGACTCCACGGACGACACCTGATGCGCCATTATATCTGATACTGGCGTGTGTACAGAGGAGTACAAAGGAGTACAAAGGAAAGCAAGCACCAACAGACCTACTGACCCTTTGGAGGATGTTTGTTATAGGGAAGCTTTTACCTACACGCCTTTTACCTTAACTTGGTCCAGATTCTCGTCCTTTGGCGGCTTTTCCCCCGTAGCCCAGTGACAAAAACGGGCAATGCAACGGCTCTGTATCATTTCCATAGCACTTCTTCGTGACTACCATCACTTCTTCGTGACTGGGAGTCTTTACGTGGCGGCACTGAGCACCCTGGGTGGAACAACTGCGGCATCCACCCGGTAGCCAAGCATCCCCACATTTCCCTGCACCTTGCCGTGGGAAGGGCCCTGGGTCGACCCTGGTGAGGCGCTGTCTCCTTCATGGAGGCGCCGGATCCCTACACGGAGTATGTACCGTACTGCACTGTGTATGTAGGACGGCCCAAAAGAAAGTCATATTTACCTGTGGTCGACGGGCATGCTTAGACAGACAATTCAGGGTTATGGAACAGCAATAACAACTGTCAATTGAATAAAAACGATTGGCATTAGCTGCATAGGAATTACAGAGCTGATCGACCATGATGGAGCAAATGTTGATAATATTAACCCTGACTGACGCTTTTGAGTCATCCTCGTTTCTTTAAAAAAAAAAAAAAAAAAAAAAAAAAAGTGAAGTTGGCCTGAGTTGAACTGTAGAGATGTCCCGACCATGAAGAGGTAACTACAGCTTTCTTTAGCCCACAGAATACGAGAGAAATTTCCCCAGGCTGAGTAAAGTCATGTGGTGCAAGCAATGGTAAAGTAATTAAAGAGGCCTTCATACTGAATGTGGTAAGCGGTGTACCTGTTGCTTTCCTTCCTCACTCCCTTCTCCCCCTCCCTCTTCCCTTATCCCCCTTCCTCTTCCCTTCTCCCCCTTCCTCCTCTCCCCTTTTCCCCACTTCTCTCCCTTCTTCCCTTCCCCCTTCCCCCCCTCCTTCCCCCAGTAATGTGGAGTGGAGTCGCCTAATGGATGTGGATGCAAGCCACGGAATTCCACTCTGCTTTCTGGCTGTGTAAATACTGGTGACTTTATATTTTCGGTGGAATTCAATACTTTACATTTGATATAAAAAGTTTTGCACATAGCTGACACACGCTTAAGGTATACCGTATATGACATTATTATACAGGTTTATATAGGTAGACAGACTGACAGATAGGCTGACAGATATATGGACAGACACAGAAAGATACAGACAGATAGACTGACTGAATGACTGACAAATAGATACATATTGTAGACAGACAGAAAGATAGACGTTAAGGTAGACAGGTAGATAAAGATACACAGATATAGATGGAGGTAGCAAGATAGATAGACAGAGATAGATGGAGCGTGAGTCAACCAGATACACAGATCATAGGGACCTTATGGATGGGCGTACGTGGGTGGGATTTTAACCACAAGGGCGAGCTTTGTGCGTGGTGGGCGTGAATTTGGGCGTGGTTAAGAATAATGACATGGGGTGGGAGACGCACCACCTTGGTTATAAAATATGGAATCTATTATTGCGGTCTTGTGCGCATGACTGAACTCTCTCTCTCTCTCTCTCTCTCTCTCTCTCTCTCTCTCTCTCTCTCACACACACACACACACACACACACACACACACACACACACACACACACAAAGCCATCCCAGATCAATCTGATCCCTCACCCTTACATGACGTATGACCACTACACTGAAAGAAACCCCAGGAAACTATTAACCCTTTCATTGTGTGTGTGGTGTGTCGCAAAGAACATGTGAAGGTTGTCTGGCGTGAAAGGATTGATCTTGTTGGAGAGTCTCTTGAGTGTGTGGAGTTTTGTTATTTGGGGGACATGTTATATGCTGGCGAGAGAGAGAGAGAGAGAGAGAGAGAGAGAGAGAGAGAGAGAGAGAGGATACCACTCAACAGGGCACCATCTCACAGGCCAGAGCTCATTATTTCTAGGACGTACAGTCTCTCAGCTTG
>NC_136958.1:44873846-44881346 GCF_032717465.1 Coenobita brevimanus | reverse complement strand
CCACGCACTAATACAATACGTGAAGGAGATATATTTACTTGTCCATCCAAATATCACGCCTCAGATTCCCCTGTTAGGAAAGGCCATACTGATAATACTACCGCCTCTGCAACTGCTGTCTGGGATGTCAGCAGCGATCTGGCTCTAATTTCAAATATTATGCGATGCTGAAGAGATTTTCGTCCTTTTGCAGTTTATTTCTCATAGTATGGGCACTGTAAGATGACACTGCGGCTCTTCAACCTTTCCACAGCACTTTTTCGTGACAAACATCACATTCTAGGGTTAAGTTCTTGCTACAGAACAGAACTCAGAGATGACACTTTTAGGTCAATTTAAAGAGAACAGAATACAGAGACAATCACATTTACCTTACTACTCAGATATCTCGATTCTGGTTCCCCTGTCATTACCAAGGGAAGGCTATACTAATAACAGTGCCTCTTCTGCAGCTGCCAACTAAAATAACAATAGCTATCTGGTTCCTTTCAAAAAGCGCTGGGCGTCTGACAAACACGCTAATACAATGCTATGAGATACACTAACCTGACTATCCAAATATCACAGCTTACACCCCTCCATCATTACCAGGGAACTAACAACACTGCTATGTTTATCACTGTTACCTGCAATGTCAGTACCGACCTAGAAAGGGATTCACAAACTTACGATAATCTCCCTGTCGTTATTATGATAATTAAATGCTTGCAGGAAGGATATGAAGAGTGTTGGACGTCCCATCTTTCTTCTTGTGAAAATAGCCTACGTTCTCACCACAGCCTAATACGGTACTAGGAGATACTGTACACTATTGGTCATCTAAGTACTGCGGTCCTAACTCGTCCTCCATTATCAAGGGGAAGGCCATATTAACAATACAGCTGCTATTTGAACGTTTGAAGCAAGTTAGTACTTCTCTTTAAAGACCTTGCTGCCTTACAAGCATACATATAATGATGCAGGGAGGAATTTACTTAATTTTATATATCACTAATCACCATCGCAGTACACCACACCACCATCACCAACATTACCCTATCACAATACTGCTGCCAAACTACCATCACCACCACACTACACACCACCATTAACATCACCATCACCACTCTATCATTATACATCTGCCGTTCTACCACCATCGCCACCACACTACACCACACCACCATCACCACCAAATCACATCACACGGACACACCGCAACCGCCACTACGAAATTAACAGAATACACTAACATGCTCACTAACACCACAACCACTACCACAGTAATCTAGAATGTCATTAGCGACCGCGTTCCACTGCTCTCATTACTACTACTACTACTACTACTACTATTACTACTACTATTACTAGTACTACTAACTACTACTACCACCACGGTTATCTAGAATGTCACTGGCGACCGCATTCGCTTGCACTCACTGCCCTACGCCGCCCCGCAAGCCCGCTAATACAGTGTTGGAGGCAGATACAGCTGGGTAATTACTGGCCCCACAGCACATCGCGGCAAGGATCCATCAATGAGCAGGGAAGGCGTCCGGTGAAGCTGTCGGTACCTACTATCAACATTCTATTTTAGTTTTTTTTTTTTTTCTCTCTCGCTCTCGTTTCTTCCCCTCTCCCTCTCGCCCTAGTCTTCCTTGCCCTCTCCCTCTTCCCCTAGTCTTCCTTCCCCTCTCCCTCCCCCCCTGGTCCCCACTCCCCTCTCCCTCTCGCCCTAGTCTTCCTTCCCCTCTCCCTCTTTCCCTAGTCTTCCTTCCTCTCTCCCTCTCCTTCTCCCACTGGTCTTCCTTCCCCTCTCCTTCTCCCTCTGGTCTTCCTTCCCCTTTTCCTTTCCCCCTGATCTTCCTTTCCCTCTTCCTCTCCCCCTGGACTTTCTTCCCCTCTCCCTCTAGTATTCCCTTCCCTCTTCCTTTCCCCCTAGTCTTCCTCCCTCTCTCCCTCTGCCCTTGGTCTTCCTTTCCCTCACCCTGTTTAATAATCTTCCTGGGTGTCTCCCTCTCTCTCTCTCCCTCCAGTCTTCCTACACCCTCCCCTGGCCTTTTGTATTATACTCTTGCTAGCGACAGAATTTACTTCGGCATACAAAAGACACTTAGAAAGTTATGAAGGAGCGACAACAAATCTCATAACCCATTCAGTACAATGACGTCCATATTTAACTTGTTCTTGCTGTTGTCAAACGATTTTATCCAGGTCAAGAACGATTTAATGGAGCAATGGACTTAAGAAAATGAAATCTCTATCCACCCACATCATTTTGCCGCAGTGTGTCGCTAACTGTGTCACTCACTCACTCACTTGTAAATGCTGATTTTTAAGAGTGTCACACTTATGGAGGGAGTGGTATTCTGGGCTTGGGGGTATTGGTGGTGTGTCTGCTGCTCGTCTGGGATGTATCCTGTGTGTGTGTGTGTGTGTGTGTGTGTGTGTGTGTGTGTGTGTGTGTGTGTGTGTGTGTGTGTGTGTGTGTGTGAAGTCCATGCGTGTTTTGGGTGTATTTGAAGTGTGTTCAAAACCAAAGGACACCTTTTGCGGTACAATGGGGTGGGTGCGGCTATCTGAGGTGTCCTTTGTCTTGTTTTCTTTAATCTTCCTATCGCCAGAATTTTATCATAAGACTAAGAAGAGGCCTCTCAGTGAAGAAGTGAAAGCATTTTCCATAATCATCTTTAACACAATGATCACATATTTTATCGTACATCTGCTTCTGCTAGACAATTATGCTCGTGAGAGAGAGAGAGAGAGAGAGAGAGAGAGAGAGAGAGAGAATTACAGTTTTTACTACATCCATTCACTAAGATGTTTTCTGTTACCTTGTTTACGTCTGATATCGTCACATTTATTTTCGGCGTTAAATTCCTCGCCTTTTTTCCCCCCTTCGTGTATCTTATTAATGGTTTGTTTACCCAAGTCCTATACTACTGTCACTGTCTTGATTCAGAACCTGTATTTCTCTCTCTCTCTTTCTCTCTCTCTCTCTCTCTCTCTCTCTCTCTCTCTCTCTCCACAGTGAACACATTTAAAATATTTTCCTGTATCAATAATCACGGTGGATGCAAGCCGTCACTCCCTCCCTCCTTCCCTTCCTTTCTGTGCTTGTCTGTCTGTTTGTCTCTCTCTGTCTCTCGTCTATCTATATTCCTATCTATTTATCTATCTAGATATCTTTTCATTTTCCCTACAATTTTCATATCTACTTACATGCCGTATTATCTATCTGTGTCTATCTACCTATCCATCTATCTATCGACATACTTACCTATCCATCTATCTGTGTGTCTGTCTACCTATCCATCTATCTATCTACATACCTATCCATCTATCTGTCTACCTCTCAGTCTATCTATCTATCTGCCTCAATATACTTCCCTATCTATCTGTCTACATACAGATAGATAGATTTTCCCCTCGTCTCCATTTCCATCTCTATCCTTTTTATTCTATCCTACATCATCATCCATCTCCACTTCCTTCCTTTGCAACCTTTTTCCACCCCCCCATCTCTCTCTCTCTCTCTCTCTCTCTCTCTCGGCTGTATCATTCATTGTTTTCTTTGACTTTCTTTTGCTGTCTAGATGTTCCAATTTTTCTTCGGTATTAATTTCTATCATATTCTTCTTTGATTACTCTCTCTCTCTCTCTCTCTCTCTCGTTTACTCGACGCCCTTGTTTTGGTCTGTATCTACCTCTCTGTCCGTCGTACCATAATTTATCATGAGAGAGAGAGAGAGAGAGAGAGAGAGAGAGAGAGAGAGAGAGAGAGAGAGAGAGAGACAAACCAAACAGGTCAACTTCTAAACTCAACCATTCCTTCACCTTGAACCCTCACCCAATGCTGAAATCGCTGTAAGGGTCACAAACACATACATAATGTTCACTCCTATTGCCTTAAGCCCATAAATTTCATGTTATCTTATTTTTTTAAGCTCTTTTTACATATAACGTCTCGGGTGCTGTTGCTTCACCTCTGTCTCCTTCTCCCATCTCACTGTCTCTCGTGTTACATTTTTATATTTAATCATTGTCTGCTCCTCTCCACATTCTTCTTCTTCTTCATCATCTCCCTTCTCTCTCTCTCTCTCTCTCTCTCTCTCTCTCTCACACACACACACACACACACACAAACCTTGCTTCTGTATACGCTTATCTCACTGCATACATGATTTTTTTTTTTTGTCAGTCTCAAATGCACTCAGTGTAAACAGAGTCCAAAGAGCTGAGGGGTAAGTTTTATCCTTAGATATTTTACACGTGAATAGTGTCACTCTGCCTTGCCCTGTATTGCCTCGCCCTTTCTCCCTCTCTCTGCTCTCATCTTCTTCGCCTCCTCCTTCGCCTTCCTCTTCTTCTACCTCTTCCTTCTCCTCCTCCTCCTTCTTCTCCATCTTCCTCTTCTTCTTGCCCTCCTACTCTTTCTTCATTTCCTATCCTTCATCATAGTTTTCGTCTTCGTCTTACACCTAATTATTTTCTTAGATACAGGAGCACCTCTAGCAGCGGCACTGTCACCAGTCATCCCCCCCCCCAATCCTTTTTCTTAAGCCAGGTATTTCACGCCCATAGATTTTAACGACGCCTCATAATAGGACCCTGAAGGTCCCTCATCAATAGTGTACTTTGGTAATTATTCCCTACTTCTTTTCTTATGATTTTTTCTCTCACTGTTTTAGCTGTTGGTGGTGTCGTTGTTCGTCTTCTTACTCTTACTCTTAACGATCTTATTATTATTCCTCTTGTTATTTCAAGTGGCTCTACATTGAGTGACAAGCCTACCATTTCCTGTATCCTGAAACTATTTACAAAGCTGGGTGGTAACCACATAACCAAATAACGGGCTGTTATGGAGCATACTATGGTGTCCCTGTCAACTAAGTAGAAAGACGCAAATGCGGCGCTCATCCGGGAGCCAAACCTCCGCACTTCTCTGCGTTTCGTTGTCGTGAGGCGCTGTCAGTTATAAGGAAGCATCGATTCACTGCACGGAATGGTACTGAAGGGGCGGATACTTGCCTGCAGTTGACGGGCCAGCTCGTGCAGAGGGAGAGGGGATACTCAACAACAACTATAACGGGAAGTGGAAGTGCCCACCATCCACTTCGTTGATTCTGTGTTTTTATTTCCAAGTTGCTCTACACTGAGTGACAAACCTAGCTGTTTCTTGCAGGAGAGACAACCATATATCAAGCTGGACATACACCCTTGTGGTAGCAAGGGTTATTGCTCATATAATGCTACTCAGGGAGAAGCGACTGGTCACTTGCCTTGAATGACTGAATTAAATAGCTTAGCCTACAGTTTTATAGCTCCTTGTGGGCAAATAAAGGCTTGGATTATAGAATACGTGATGATGATGATGATGATGATGATACAACTACCACCAACAACAACAATAAAAACAACAACTATAATAACACATAATAAAAATAATAATAAAATAATAATAATAATAATAATATTATTATTATTATTATTATTATTATTATTATCATTATTATTATTATGATTCATTATTATTACCGGTATATTATTATCATCATCATCATCATCATCATCATCATCATTTTTTCACCTATACATACATTATTATCATTCACCTTCGCCTTCTTTTTATCACCTCTGATCTTCTCCTGTTCTTACGATCTTTTCCTCCTTTTTCTCTCCCAAATCTTTCACTTCTTCACATGTTTCCTCTTTTCTTCTTCTTCTTCCTACTCCTCCTCCTCCTTCTCCTCCTCCTCCTCCTCCTCCTCCTCCTCCTCTTCTTCTTCATTTTTCTTAGTTATCCTCATTCCACTACCCTGTCACAATCTCCATCCACTTCTCTGTCATGCTTGCACACCACCTACCTCTCCTCCATGCATTCTACAAACTTATTTAAATACAGTATATATAATAATTTCCTCTTCTACTTCCATTTTTCTTCCCGCCTTTAAAATTCTTTTCAATCAGCATTTGTCTCCTAATATGTTCTTATTCTCAATCGTATTTTCTCTTTTATTCCTTCTTCTTTATTTATAATTTACATCCTTCGTAACTCGATCCTCTCTCTCTCTCTCTCTCTCTCGTGTCGTAGTGAAGGTCAAGGCATATACCTCACCGTTGACTATCTCGGGGTGAACTTACGGCCTTACAAAACACATCTTATTTGTGTGTGTGTGTGTGTGTGTGTGTGTGTGTGTGTGTGTGTGAGAGAGAGAGAGAGAGAGAGAGAGAGAGAGAGAGAGAGAGAGAGAGAGAGAGAGAGAACAGTACTTTTGATGTCTACTTTACGTACTGATGAGGGAACATGTCTGATCTTTCTTAATCTTTACTGGCTACGTTTTGTACTGAGATGCTGGCTGACTTCATCTAAATATGAGGCCAAACTTGCTCCAAATATGTGATAGACAGGACGAAACGATGCACCGAGTTAGAGCCGCTGCAGTATCCAAGTCTGAACGATGGACATACCCCTGAGTCTCATTTCCACTCGTCAGTCACATACAAGGAGCTAGTATGGCCGGACCTAATAACTACAGGTGTTACATAAATGAAGTCAAAAATATATGGCTTGTTTACACTTTTACAACTGTTTTAAATATACAGTTGTGAGTAGCACTGGACTCTACGTAATACCTCTTCCCTAGTATTATTTTCTTATTACGCCTAAATCTTCTTTTGAATGTAATTTATATAACTTTAATAACTACATTAATCTGTGTCATTAACATATAAGAAGTGTGGTGTAATATGCCGATTAAATCACTACGGACGAGGTTTTACAAGCTCTCAAAAGCAAATTAGTATATGACTTTGTAGAGCTTAATGGTTGTCCTTCTTTCCCTCCTGACTCGCCTTCCAGCATAAACTGTCATCTTATTTCATCCTCACTGCCGTCCTATAAGCTATCTCGATCTGCCTTCCGCCATAAGATTACACACCATCAGTTTTGCAGTCGAGTCCAATTTGCCTCTCCACATAATAATTCTGTCTCCGTCCTCCACACTGTCATATTACTGTCTTCAGGTATCTCTCTTCTCTACCTGCTGTCCTTTACTTTATCCTTTAATATTTCCTTATTATATTTCTGTTTATTATGAGTCAGCTTCAAGTCTTCAGTCTATCCTAATTTGTTTTCCTGTATAATATTTTACAGCTGTTGTCCTTCTCTTTGTCTTATCATTGCCTGACAAACTCTGTCCCATACTCTACCCTGTCACCTTGTCCTGCAATCCTTCATTCCATCCCAGTCCCTGATCCACCAAGCAGCACAGTATCTTCCTCCAACTTAGTTTTAATACTCGCTCTCCTGACATGCATTGGACTATCACAGCACCCATCTCCCCATTTCCCAATTGCCTGACCACCTCACTGGTGTGTGTGTGTGTGTGTGTGTGTGTGTGTGTGTGTGTGTGTGTGTGTGTGTGAGAGAGAGAGAGAGAGAGAGAGAGAGAGAACGTTAATGAACATAGAGATTAATAACGTATTCAATAAAAACTCTCTCTTTCACAGATTGCCTCC